>NW_028322092.1:1875000-1937500 GCF_057628025.1 Oncorhynchus mykiss
CATTCACCCAGGGGAACAGGGGGAACAGGGGGGACAGGGTTAGCCTGAGTCTGAGATCTCATTCACCCAGGGGAACAGGGGGAACAGGGGGGACATTGTTAGCCTGAGTCTGAGATCTCATTTACCCAGGGGAACAGGGGGAACAGGGGCAGCCTGAGTCTGAGATCTCATTCACCCAGGAGCACAGGGGGAAAAGGGGCAGCCTGAGTCTGAGATCTCATTCACCCAGGGGGACAGGGGGAACAGGGGAAACAGGGTGACAGGGGGAACAGGGGGAGCAGGGGGAACAGGGGAACAGGGGGAACAGGGTTAGCCTGCGTCTGAGATCTCATTCACCCAGGAGCACAGGGGGAACAGGGGCAGCCTGAGTCTGAGATCTCATTCACCCAGGGGAACAGGGGGACAGGGGGAACAGGGTTAGCCTGAGTCTGAGATCTCATTCACCCAGGGGAACAGGGGGAACAGGGGGGACAGGGTTAGCCTGAGTCTGAGTTCTCATTTACCCAGGGGAACAGGGGGAACAGGGGGACAGGGGCAGCCTGAGTCTGAGATCTCATTCACCCAGGAGCACAGGGGGAACAGGGGCAGCCTGAGTCTGAGATCTCATTCACCCAAGGGAACAGGGGGACAGGGGGAACAGGGTTAGCCTGAGTCTGAGATCTCATTCACCCAGGGGAACAGGGGGAACAGGGGGGACAGGGTTAGCCTGAGTCTGAGATCTCATTTACCCAGGGGAACAGGGGGAACAGGGGGAACAGGGTTAGCCTGAGTCTGAGATCTCATTCGCCCAGGGGAACAGGGGGAACAGGGGGGACAGGGTTAGCCTGAGTCTGAGATCTCATTCACCCAGGGGAACAGGGGGAACAGGGTGGACAGGGTTAGCCTGAGTCTGAGATCTCATTTACCCAGGGGAACAGGGGGAACAGGGGGACAGGGGGCAAAGGGGAACAGGGGAACAGGGGGAACAGGGCCAGCCTGAGTCTGAGATCTCATTCACCCAGGGGGACAGGGGGAACAGGGGGAACAGGGTGACAGGGGGAGCAGGGGGAGCAGGGGGAACAGGGGAACAGGGGGACAGGGTTAGCCTGCGTCTGAGATCTCATTCACCCAGGAGCACAGGGGGAACAGGGGGACAGGGGGCAAAGGGGAACAGGGGAACAGGGGGAACAGGGCCAGCCTGAGTCTGAGATCTCATTCACCCAGGGGGACAGGGGGAACAGGGGGAACAGGGTGACAGGGGGAGCAGGGGGAGCAGGGGGAACAGGGGAACAGGGGGACAGGGTTAGCCTGCGTCTGAGATCTCATTCACCCAGGAGCACAGGGGGAACAGGGGCAGCCTGAGTCTGAGATCTCATTCACCCAGGGGAACAGGGGGAACAGGGGGAACAGAGTTAGCCTGAGTCTGAGATCTCATTCACCCAGGAGCACAGGGGGAACAGGGGCAGCCTGAGTCTGAGATCTCATTCACCCAGGGGAACAGGGGGAACAGGGGGAACAGGGGGAAAAGGGGGAACAGGGAAACAGGGGGAACAGGGCCAGCCTGAGTCTGAGATCTCATTCACAAATGGGGACAGGGGGAACAGGGGGAACAGGGTGACAGGGGGAACAGGGGGAGCAGGGGGAACAGGGGAACAGGGGGAACAGGGGCAGCCTGAGTCTGAGATCTCATTCACCCAGGAGCAGCCTGAGTCTGAGATCTCATTCACCCAGGAGCACAGGGGCAGCCTGAGTCTGAGATCTCATTCACCCAGGGAAACAGGAGCAGGCTGAGTCTGAGATCTCATTCACCCAGGGGAACAGGGGCAGCCTGAGTCTGAGATCTCATTCACCCAGGGGAACAGGAGCAGCCTGAGTCTGAGATCTCATTCACCCAGGGGAACAGGGGCAGCCTGAGTCTGAGATCTCATTCACCCAGGGGAACAGGGGCAGCCTGAGTCTGAGATCTCATTCACCCAGGGGAACAGGGGCAGCCTGAGTCTAATATCTCATTCACCCAGGGGCACAGGGGGAACAGGGGCAGCCTGAGTCTGAGATCTCATTAACCCAGGAGCACAGGGGGAACAGGGGGAACAGGGCCAGCCTGAGTCTGAGATCTCATTTACCCAGGGGAACAGGGGGAACAGGGGGAACAGGGGGCAAAGGGGGAACAGGTAAACAGGGGGAACAGGGCCAGCCTGAGTCTGAGATCTCATTCACCCAGGGGGACAGGGGGAACAGGGGGAACAGGGTGACAGGGGGAACAGGGGGAGCAGGGGGAACAGGGGGAACAGGGTTAGCCTGCGTCTGAGATCTCATTCACCCAGGAGCACAGGGGGAACAGGGGCAGCCTGAGTCTGAGATCTCATTCACCCAGGGGAACAGGGGGAACAGGGGGAACAGGGTTAGCCTGAGTCTGAGATCTCATTCACCCAGGGGAACAGGGTAAACAGGGGGAACAGGGGGAACAGGGGAACAGGGGGAACAGGGCCAGCCTGAGTCTGAGATCTCATTCACCCAGGGGAACAGGGGGAACAGGGGGAACAGGGTTAGCCTGAGTCTGAGATCTCATTTACCCAGGGGAACAGGGGGAACAGGGGGAGCAGGGGGAACAGGGGGAACAGAGTTAGCCTGAGTCTGAGATCTCATTCACCCAGGAGCACAGGGGGAACAGGGGCAGCCTGAGTCTGAGATCTCATTCACCCAGGGGAACAGGGGGAACAGGGGGAACAGGGGGCAAAGGGGAACAGGGGAACAGGGGGAACAGGGCCAGCCTGAGTCTGAGATCTCATTCACCCAGGGGGACAGGGGGAACAGGGGGAACAGGGTGACAGGGGGAGCAGGGGGAACAGGGGGAACAGGGGAACAGGGGGACAGGGTTAGCCTGCGTCTGAGATCTCATTCACCCAGGAGCACAGGGGGAACAGGGGCAGCCTGAGTCTGAGATCTCATTCACCCAGGGGAACAGGGGGAACAGGGGGAACAGGGTTAGCCTGAGTCTGAGATCTCATTCACCCAGGAGCACAGGGGGAACAGGGGCAGCCTGAGTCTGAGATCTCATTCACCCAGGGGAACAGGGGGAACAGGGGGAACAGGGGGAAAAGGGGGAACAGGGAAACAGGGGGAACAGGGCCAGCCTGAGTCTGAGATCTCATTCACCCAGGAGCAGCCTGAGTCTGAGATCTCATTCACCCAGGAGCACAGGGGCAGCCTGAGTCTGAGATCTCATTCACCCAGGGAAACAGGAGCAGGCTGAGTCTGAGATCTCATTCACCCAGGGGAACAGGGGCAGCCTGAGTCTGAGATCTCATTCACCCAGGGGAACAGGAGCAGCCTGAGTCTGAGATCTCATTCACCCAGGGGAACAGGGGCAGCCTGAGTCTGAGATCTCATTCACCCAGGGGAACAGGGGCAGCCTGAGTCTGAGATCTCATTCACCCAGGGGAACAGGGGGAACAGGGGCAGCCTGAGTCTGAGATCTCATTAACCCAGGAGCACAGGGGGAACAGGGGGAACAGGGCCAGCCTGAGTCTGAGATCTCATTCACCCAGGGGAACAAGGGAAACAGGGGGAACAGGGGGAACAGGGGAACAGGGGGAACAGGGGGAACAGGGCCAGCCTGAGTCTGAGATCTCATTCACCCAGGGGAACAGGGGGAACAGGGGGAACAGGGTTAGCCTGAGTCTGAGATCTCATTCACCCAGGAGCACAGGGGGAACAGGGGCAGCCTGAGTCTGAGATCTCATTCACCCAGGGGAACAGGGGGAACAGGGGGAACAGGGGGCAAAGGGGGAACAGGTAAACAGGGGGAACAGGGCCAGCCTGAGTCTGAGATCTCATTCACCCAGGGGGACAGGGGGAACAGGGGGAACAGGGTGACAGGGGGAACAGGGGGAGCAGGGGGAACAGGGGGAACAGGGTTAGCCTGCGTCTGAGATCTCATTCACCCAGGAGCACAGGGGGAACAGGGGCAGCCTGAGTCTGAGATCTCATTCACCCAGGGGAACAGGGGGAACAGGGGGAACAGGGTTAGCCTGAGTCTGAGATCTCATTCACCCAGGGGAACAGGGGGAACAGGGGGGACAGGGTTAGCCTGAGTCTGAGATCTCATTCACCCAGGGGAACAGGGGGAACAGGGGGGACATTGTTAGCCTGAGTCTGAGATCTCATTTACCCAGGGGAACAGGGGGAACAGGGGGAACAGGGGCAGCCTGAGTCTGAGATCTCATTCACCCAGGAGCACAGGGGGAACAGGGGCAGCCTGAGTCTGAGATCTCATTCACCCAGGGGGACAGGGGGAACAGGGGAAACAGGGTGACAGGGGGAACAGGGGGAGCAGGGGGAACAGGGGAACAGGGGGAACAGGGTTAGCCTGCGTCTGAGATCTCATTCACCCAGGAGCACAGGGGGAACAGGGGCAGCCTGAGTCTGAGATCTCATTCACCCAGGGGAACAGGGGGACAGGGGGAACAGGGTTAGCCTGAGTCTGAGATCTCATTCACCCAGGGGAACAGGGGGAACAGGGGGGACAGGGTTAGCCTGAGTCTGAGTTCTCATTTACCCAGGGGAACAGGGGGAACAGGGGGACAGGGGCAGCCTGAGTCTGAGATCTCATTCACCCAGGAACACAGGGGGAACAGGGGCAGCCTGAGTCTGAGATCTCATTCACCCAAGGGAACAGGGGGACAGGGGGAACAGGGTTAGCCTGAGTCTGAGATCTCATTCACCCAGGGGAACAGGGGGAACAGGGGGGACAGGGTTAGCCTGAGTCTGAGATCTCATTTACCCAGGGGAACAGGGGGAACAGGGGGAACAGGGTTAGCCTGAGTCTGAGATCTCATTCGCCCAGGGGAACAGGGGGAACAGGGGGGACAGGGTTAGCCTGAGTCTGAGATCTCATTCACCCAGGGGAACAGGGGGAACAGGGGGGACAGGGTTAGCCTGAGTCTGAGATCTCATTTACCCAGGGGAACAGGGGGAACAGGGGGACAGGGGGCAAAGGGGAACAGGGGAACAGGGGGAACAGGGCCAGCCTGAGTCTGAGATCTCATTCACCCAGGGGGACAGGGTGAACAGGGGGAACAGGGTGACAGGGGGAGCAGGGGGAGCAGGGGGAACAGGGGAACAGGGGGACAGGGTTAGCCTGCGTCTGAGATCTCATTCACCCAGGAGCACAGGGGGAACAGGGGCAGCCTGAGTCTGAGATCTCATTCACCCAGGGGAACAGGGGGAACAGGGGGAACAGGGGCAGCCTGAGTCTGAGATCTCATTCACCCAGGAGCACAGGGGGAACAGGGGCAGCCTGAGTCTGAGATCTCATTCACCCAGGGGGACAGGGGGAACAGGGGAAACAGGGTGACAGGGGGAACAGGGGGAGCAGGGGGAACAGGGGAACAGGGGGAACAGGGTTAGCCTGCGTCTGAGATCTCATTCACCCAGGAGCACAGGGGCAGCCTGAGTCTGAGATCTCATTCACCCAGGGGAACAGGGGGACAGGGGGAACAGGGTTAGCCTGAGTCTGAGATCTCATTCACCCAGGGGAACAGGGGGAACAGGGGGGACAGGGTTAGCCTGAGTCTGAGTTCTCATTTACCCAGGGGAACAGGGGGAACAGGGGGACAGGGGCAGCCTGAGTCTGAGATCTCATTCACCCAGGAGCACAGGGGGAACAGGGGCAGCCTGAGTCTGAGATCTCATTCACCCAAGGGAACAGGGGGACAGGGGGAACAGGGTTAGCCTGAGTCTGAGATCTCATTCACCCAGGGGAACAGGGGGAACAGGGGGGACAGGGTTAGCCTGCGTCTGAGATCTCATTCACCCAGGAGCACAGGGGGAACAGGGGCAGCCTGAGTCTGAGATCTCATTCACCCAGGGGAACAGGGGGAACAGGGGGAACAGAGTTAGCCTGGGTCTGAGATCTCATTCACCCAGGAGCACAGGGGGAACAGGGGCAGCCTGAGTCTGAGATCTCATTCACCCAGGGGAACAGGGGGAACAGGGGGAACAGGGGGAAAAGGGGGAACAGGGAAACAGGGGGAACAGGGCCAGCCTGAGTCTGAGATCTCATTCACCCATGGGGAACAGGGGCAGCCTGAGTCTGAGATCTCATTCACCCAGGGGAACAGGAGCAGCCTGAGTCTGAGATCTCATTCACCCAGGGGAACAGGGGCAGCCTGAGTCTGAGATCTCATTCACCCAGGGGAACAGGGGCAGCCTGAGTCTGAGATCTCATTCACCCAGGGGAACAGGGGCAGCCTGAGTCTAATATCTCATTCACCCAGGGGCACAGGGGGAACAGGGGCAGCCTGAGTCTGAGATCTCATTAACCCAGGAGCACAGGGGGAACAGGGGGAACAGGGCCAGCCTGAGTCTGAGATCTCATTCACCCAGGGGAACAGGGGAAACAGGGGGAACAGGGTTAGCCTGAGTCTGAGATCTCATTCACCCAGGAGCACAGGGGGAACAGGGGCAGCCTGAGTCTGAGATCTCATTCACCCAGGGGAACAGGGGGAACAGGGGGAACAGGGGGCAAAGGGGGAACAGGTAAACAGGGGGAACAGGGCCAGCCTGAGTCTGAGATCTCATTCACCCAGGGGGACAGGGGGAACAGGGGGAACAGGGTGACAGGGGGAACAGGGGGAGCAGGGGGAACAGGGGGAACAGGGTTAGCCTGCGTCTGAGATCTCATTCACCCAGGAGCACAGGGGGAACAGGGGCAGCCTGAGTCTGAGATCTCATTCACCCAGGGGAACAGGGGGAACAGGGGGAACAGGGTTAGCCTGAGTCTGAGATCTCATTCACCCAGGGGAACAGGGGGAACAGGGGGGGACAGGGTTAGCCTGAGTCTGAGATCTCATTCACCCAGGGGAACAGGGGTAACAGGGGGGACATTGTTAGCCTGAGTCTGAGATCTCATTTACCCAGGGGAACAGGGGGAACAGGGGGAACAGGGGCAGCCTGAGTCTGAGATCTCATTCACCCAGGAGCACAGGGGGAACAGGGGCAGCCTGAGTCTGAGATCTCATTCACCCAGGGGGACAGGGGGAACAGGGGAAACAGGGTGACAGGGGGAACAGGGGGAGCAGGGGGAACAGGGGAACAGGGGGAACAGGGTTAGCCTGCGTCTGAGATCTCATTCACCCAGGAGCACAGGGGGAACAGGGGCAGCCTGAGTCTGAGATCTCATTCACCCAGGGGAACAGGGGGACAGGGGGAACAGGGTTAGCCTGAGTCTGAGATCTCATTCACCCAGGGGAACAGGGGGAACAGGGGGGACAGGGTTAGCCTGAGTCTGAGTTCTCATTTACCCAGGGGAACAGGGGGAACAGGGGGACAGGGGCAGCCTGAGTCTGAGATCTCATTCACCCAGGAGCACAGGGGGAACAGGGGCAGCCTGAGTCTGAGATCTCATTCACCCAAGGGAACAGGGGGACAGGGGGAACAGGGTTAGCCTGAGTCTGAGATCTCATTCACCCAGGGGAACAGGGGGAACAGGGGGGACAGGGTTAGCCTGAGTCTGAGATCTCATTTACCCAGGGGAACAGGGGGAACAGGGGGAACAGGGTTAGCCTGAGTCTGAGATCTCATTCGCCCAGGGGAACAGGGGGAACAGGGGGGACAGGGTTAGCCTGAGTCTGAGATCTCATTCACCCAGGGGAACAGGGGGAACAGGGGGGACAGGGTTAGCCTGAGTCTGAGATCTCATTTACCCAGGGGAACAGGGGGAACAGGGGGACAGGGGGCAAAGGGGAACAGGGGAACAGGGGGAACAGGGCCAGCCTGAGTCTAAGATCTCATTCACCCAGGGGGACAGGGGGAACAGGGGGAACAGGGTGACAGGGGGAGCAGGGGGAGCAGGGGGAACAGGGGAACAGGGGGACAGGGTTAGCCTGCGTCTGAGATCTCATTCACCCAGGAGCACAGGGGGAACAGGGGCAGCCTGAGTCTGAGATCTCATTCACCCAGGGGAACAGGGGGAACAGGGGGAACAGAGTTAGCCTGAGTCTGAGATCTCATTCACCCAGGAGCACAGGGGGAACAGGGGCAGCCTGAGTCTGAGATCTCATTCACCCAGGGGAACAGGGGGAACAGGGGGAACAGGGGGAAAAGGGGGAACAGGGAAACAGGGGGAACAGGGCCAGCCTGAGTCTGAGATCTCATTCACCCATGGGGACAGGGGGAACAGGGGGAACAGGGTGAAGGGGGAACAGGGGGAGCAGGGGGAACAGGGGAACAGGGGGAACAGGGGCAGCCTGAGTCTGAGATCTCATTCACCCAGGAGCAGCCTGAGTCTGAGATCTCATTCACCCAAGGGAACAGGGGGACAGGGGGAACAGGGTTAGCCTGAGTCTGAGATCTCATTCACCCAGGGGAACAGGGGGAACAGGGGGGACAGGGTTAGCCTGAGTCTGAGATCTCATTTACCCAGGGGAACAGGGGGAATAGGGGGAACAGGGTTAGCCTGAGTCTGAGATCTCATTCGCCCAGGGGAACAGGGGGAACAGGGGGGACAGGGTTAGCCTGAGTCTGAGATCTCATTCACCCAGGGGAACAGGGGGAACAGGGGGGACAGGGTTAGCCTGAGTCTGAGATCTCATTTACCCAGGGGAACAGGGGGAACAGGGGGACAGGGGTAGCCTGAGTCTGAGATCTCATTCACCCAGGAGCAGGGGGAACAGGGGCAGCCTGAGTCTGAGATCTCATTCGCCCAGGGGGACAGGGGGAACAGGGGGAACAGGGTGACAGGGGGAACAGGGGGAGCAGGGGTAGCCTGAGTCTGAGATCTCATTCACCCAGGAGCACAGGGGGAACAGGGGCAGCCTGAGTCTGAGATCTCATTCACCCAAGGGAACAGGGGGAACAGGGGGAACAGGGTTAGCCTGAGTCTGAGATCTCATTCACCCAGGAGCACAGGGGGAACAGGGGCAGCCTGAGTCTGAGATCTCATTCACCCAGGGGAACAGGGTGAACAGGGGGAACAGGGGGAACAGGGGGCGCTGGGGGAACAGGGGAACAGGGGGAACAGGGGGAACAGGGTTAGCCTGCATCTGAGATCTCATTCACCCAGGAGCACAGGGGGAACAGGGGCAGCCTGAGTCTGAGATCTCATTCACCCAGGGGAACAGGGGGAACAGGGGGAACAGGGGCAGCCTGAGTCTGAGATCTCATTCACCCAGGAGCACAGGGGGAACAGGGGCAGCCTGAGTCTGAGATCTCATTCACCCAGGGGGACAGGGGGAACAGGGGAAACAGGGTGACAGGGGGAACAGGGGGAGCAGGGTGAACAGGGGAACAGGGGGAACAGGGTTAGCCTGCGTCTGAGATCTCATTCACCCAGGAGCACAGGGGGAACAGGGGCAGCCTGAGTCTGAGATCTCATTCACCCAGGGGAACAGGGGGACAGGGGGAACAGGGTTAGCCTGAGTCTGAGATCTCATTCACCCAGGGGAACAGGGGGAACAGGGGGGACAGGGTTAGCCTGAGTCTGAGTTCTCATTTACCAAGGGGATCAGGGGGAACAGGGGGACAGGGGCAGCCTGAGTCTGAGATCTCATTCACCCAGGAGCACAGGGGGAACAGGGGCAGCCTGAGTCTGAGATCTCATTCACCCAAGGGAACAGGGGGACAGGGGGAACAGGGTTAGCCTGAGTCTGAGATCTCATTCACCCAGGGGAACAGGGGGAACAGGGGGGACAGGGTTAGCCTGAGTCTGAGATCTCATTTACCCAGGGGAACAGGGGGAACAGGGGGGACAGGGTTAGCCTGAGTCTGAGATCTCATTCACCCAGGGGAACAGGGGGAACAGGGGGGACAGGGTTAGCCTGAGTCTGAGATCTCATTTACCCAGGGGAACAGGGGGAACAGGGGGACAGGGGTAGCCTGAGTCTGAGATCTCATTCACCCAGGGGAACAGGGGGAACAGGGGCAGCCTGAGTCTGAGATCTCATTCGCCCAGGGGGACAGGGGGAACAGGGGGAACAGGGTGACAGGGGGAACAGGGGGAGCAGGGGGAACAGGGGAACAGGGGGAACAGGGTTAGCCTGCGTCTGAGATCTCATTCACCCAGGAGCACAGGGGGAACAGGGGCAGCCTGAGTCTGAGATCTCATTCACCCAGGGGAACAGGGGGACAGGGGGAACAGGGTTAGCCTGAGTCTGAGATCTCATTCACCCAGGGGAACAGGGGGAACAGGGGGAACAGGGGGAACAGGGGCAGCCTGAGTCTGAGATAGATCTCATTCACCCAGGGGAACAGAGTTAGACTGAGTCTGAGATCACATTCACCCAGGGGAACAGGGGGAACAGGGGGAACAGGGGGAACAGGGGGAACATGGGGAACAGGGCCAGCCTGAGTCTGAGATAGATCTCATTCACCCAGGGGAACAGAGTTAGACTGAGTCTGAGATCACATTCACCCAGGGGAACAGGGGGAACAGGGGGAACAGGGGGAACATGGGGAACAGGGCCAGCCTGAGTCTGAGATCTCTTTCACCCAGGGGAACAGGGGGACAGGGGGAACAGGGTTAGCCTGAGTCTGAGATCTCATTCACCCAGGGGAACAGGGGGAACAGGGGGGACAGGGTTAGCCTGAGTCTGAGATCTCATTTACCCAGGGGAACTGGGGGAACAGGTGGACAGGGGCAGCCTGAGTCTGAGATCTCATTCACCCAGGAGCACAGGGGGAACAGGGGCAGCCTGAGTCTGAGATCTCATTCACCCAAGGGAACAGGGGGAACAGGGGGAACAGGGTTAGCCTGAGTCTGAGATCTCATTCACCCAGGAGCACAGGGGGAACAGGGGCAGCCTGAGTCTGAGATCTCATTCACCCAGGGGAACAGGGGGAACAGGGGGAACAGGGGGAACAGGGGGCGCTGGGGGAACAGGGGAACAGGGGGAACAGGGGGAACAGGGTTAGCCTGCATCTGAGATCTCATTCACCCAGGAGCACAGGGGGAACAGGGGCAGCCTGAGTCTGAGATCTCATTCACCCAGGGGAACAGGGGGAACAGGGGGAACAGGGGGAACAGGGCCAGCCTGAGTCTGAGATCTCATTCACCCAGGGGAACAGGGGGAACAGGGGGAACAGGGGGAACAGGGGAATAGGGGGAACAGGGGGAACAGGGGGAACAGGGGCAGCCTGAGTCTGAGATAGATCTCATTCACCCAGGGGAACAGAGTTAGACTGAGTCTGAGATCACATTCACCCAGGGGAACAGGGGGAACAGGGGGAACAGGGGGAACAGGGGGAACATGGGGAACAGGGCCAGCCTGAGTCTGAGATAGATCTCATTCACCCAGGGGAACAGAGTTAGACTGAGTCTGAGATCACATTCACCCAGGGGAACAGGGGGAACAGGGGGAACAGGGGGAACATGGGGAACAGGGCCAGCCTGAGTCTGAGATCTCTTTCACCCAGGGGATCAGGGGGAACAGGGGGAACAGGGGAACGTGGGGAACAGGGGGAACAGGGGGAACAGGGGAACAGGGGAACAGGTGAACAGGGGGAACCGGGGGAAAAGGGGGAACAGGGGAACAGGGGGAACAGGGGAACAAGGGGAACAGGGGAACAGGGGAACAGGGGAAAAGGGGAACAGGGGGAACAGGGGGAACAGGGGAACAGGGGGAACAGGGGTAACAGGGGAAACAGGGGGAACAGGGGGAACAGGAGAAAAGGGGGAACAGGGGAACAGGGGGAACAGGGGAACAGGGGGAACAGGGGGACAGGGGGAACAGGGGAACAGGGGGAACAGGGGGAACAGGGGAACAGGGGGAACAGGGGAACAGGGGGAACAGGAGGAACAGGGGGAACAGGGGAACAGGGGGAACAGGGGTAACAGGGGAAACAGGGGGAACAGGGGGAACAGGAGAAAAGGGGGAACAGGGGGAACAGGGGGAACAGGGGAACAGGGGAACAGGGGAACATGGGGAACAGGGGAACAGGGGGAACAGGGGGAACAGGGGTAACAGGGGAAACAGGGGGAACAGGGGGAACAGGGGGAACAGGGGAAAAGGGGGAACAGGGGAACAGGGGAACATGGGGAACAGGGGGACAGTGGAACAGGGGAACAGGGGGAACAGGGGAACATTGGAACAGGGGGAACAGGGGAACAGGGGGAACATGGGAACAGGGGAACAGGGGGAACAGGGGAACAGGGGGAACAGGAGGAACAGGGGGAACAGGTGAACAGGGGAACAGGGGGAACAGGGGGAACAGGGGGTTGGGATAAATAAAGTTAAATGAAGATTGCTTGAACTTGATTGAACGGGTGAGAAACTGCTGATTGAACAAGAACAATGTTTAACGTCCAGGCTGAGAGCTCATTTACCCAGGGGAACAGGGGGAACAGGGGCAGCCTGAGTCTGAGATCTCATTAACCCAGGAGCACAGGGGCAGCCTGAGTCTGAGATCTCATTCACCCAGGGGAACAGGGGCAGCCTGAGTCTGAGATCTTATTAACCCAGGAGCAGCCTGAGTCTGAGATCTCATTCACCCAGGGGAACAGGGGCAGCCTGAGTCTGAGATCTCATTCACCCAGGAGCAGCCTGAGTCTGAGATCTCATTCACCCAGGAGCACAGGGGCAGCCTGAGTCTGAGATCTCATTCACCCAGGGGAACAGGGGCAGCCTGAGTCTGAGATCTCATTAACCCAGGAGCAGCCTGAGTCTGAGATCTCATTCACCCAGGGGAACAGGGGCAGCCTGAGTCTGAGATCTCATTCACCCAGGAGCAGCCTGAGTCTGAGATCTCATTCACCCAGGAGCACAGGTGCAGCCTGAGTCTGAGATCTCATTTACCAAGGAGCACAGGGGCAGCCTGAGTGTGAGATCTCATTCACCCAGGGGAACAGGGGCAGCCTGAGTCTGAGATCTCATTTACCCAGGGGAACAGGGGGAACAGGGGGAACAGGGGGAACAGGGCCAGCCTGAGTCTGAGATCTCATTCACCCAGGGGAACAGGGGGACAGGGGGCACAGGTTTAGCCTGAGTCTGAGATCTCATTCACCCAGGGGAACAGGGGGAACAGGGGGAACAGGGTTAGCCTGAGTCTGAGATCTCATTTACCCAGGGGAACAGGGGGAACAGGGGGAACAGGGTTAGCCTGAGTCTGAGATCTCATTCACCCAGGAGCACAGGGGGAACAGGGGCAGCCTGAGTCTGAGATCTCATTCACCCAGGAGAACAGGGGGAACAGGGGGAACAGGGGGCACAGGGGGAACAGGGGAAAAGGGGGAACAGGGCCAGCCTGAGTCTGAGATCTCATTCACCCAGGGGAACAGGGGGAACAGGGGGAACAGGGTTAGCCTGAGTCTGAGATCTCATTTACCCAGGGGAACAGGGGGAACAGGGGGAACAGGGTTAGCCTGAGTCTGAGATCTCATTCACCCAGGGGAACAGGGGGAACAGGGGGGACAGGGTTAGCCTGAGTCTGAGATCTCATTTACCCAGGGGAACAGGGGGAACAGGTGGACAGGGGCAGCCTGAGTCTGAGATCTCATTCACCCAGGAGCACAGGGGGAACAGGGGCAGCCTGAGTCTGAGATCTCATTCACCCAAGGGAACAGGGGGAACAGGGGGAACAGGGTTAGCCTGAGTCTGAGATCTCATTCACCCAGGAGCACAGGGGGAACAGGGGCAGCCTGAGTCTGAGATCTCATTCACCCAGGGGAACAGGGGGAACAGGGGGAACAGGGGGAACAGGGGGCGCTGGGGGAACAGGGGAACAGGGGGAACAGGGGGAACAGGGTTAGCCTGCATCTGAGATCTCATTCACCCAGGAGCACAGGGGGAACAGGGGCAGCCTGAGTCTGAGATCTCATTCACCCAGGGGAACAGGGGGAACAGGGGGAACAGGGGGAACAGGGCCAGCCTGAGTCTGAGATCTCATTCACCCAGGGGAACAGGGGGAACAGGGGGAACAGGGGCACAGGGGGAACAGGGGAATAGGGGGAACAGGGGGAACAGGGGGAACAGGGGGAACAGGGGCAGCCTGAGTCTGAGATAGATCTCATTCACCCAGGGGAACAGAGTTAGACTGAGTCTGAGATCACATTCACCCAGGGGAACAGGGGGAACAGGGGGAACAGGGGGAACAGGGGGAACATGGGGAACAGGGCCAGCCTGAGTCTGAGATAGATCTCATTCACCCAGGGGAACAGAGTTAGACTGAGTCTGAGATCACATTCACCCAGGGGAACAGGGGGAACAGGGGGAACAGGGGGAACATGGGGAACAGGGCCAGCCTGAGTCTGAGATCTCTTTCACCCAGGGGATCAGGGGGAACAGGGGGAACAGGGGAACGTGGGGAACAGGGGGAACAGGGGGAACAGGGGAACAGGGGAACAGGTGAACAGGGGGAACCGGGGGAAAAGGGGGAACAGGGGAACAGGGGGAACAGGGGAACAAGGGGAACAGGGGAACAGGGGAACAGGGGAAAAGGGGAACAGGGGGAACAGGGGGAACAGGGGAACAGGGGGAACAGGGGTAACAGGGGAAACAGGGGGAACAGGGGGAACAGGAGAAAAGGGGGAACAGGGGAACAGGGGGAACAGGGGAACAGGGGGAACAGGGGGACAGGGGGAACAGGGGAACAGGGGGAACAGGGGGAACAGGGGAACAGGGGGAACAGGGGAACAGGGGGAACAGGAGGAACAGGGGGAACAGGGGAACAGGGGGAACAGGGGTAACAGGGGAAACAGGGGGAACAGGGGGAACAGGAGAAAAGGGGGAACAGGGGGAACAGGGGGAACAGGGGAACAGGGGAACAGGGGAACATGGGGAACAGGGGAACAGGGGGAACAGGGGGAACAGGGGTAACAGGGGAAACAGGGGGAACAGGGGGAACAGGGGGAACAGGGGAAAAGGGGGAACAGGGGAACAGGGGAACATGGGGAACAGGGGGACAGTGGAACAGGGGAACAGGGGGAACAGGGGAACATTGGAACAGGGGGAACAGGGGAACAGGGGGAACATGGGAACAGGGGAACAGGGGGAACAGGGGAACAGGGGGAACAGGAGGAACAGGGGGAACAGGTGAACAGGGGAACAGGGGGAACAGGGGGAACAGGGGGTTGGGATAAATAAAGTTAAATGAAGATTGCTTGAACTTGATTGAACGGGTGAGAAACTGCTGATTGAACAAGAACAATGTTTAACGTCCAGGCTGAGAGCTCATTTACCCAGGGGAACAGGGGGAACAGGGGCAGCCTGAGTCTGAGATCTCATTAACCCAGGAGCACAGGGGCAGCCTGAGTCTGAGATCTCATTCACCCAGGGGAACAGGGGCAGCCTGAGTCTGAGATCTTATTAACCCAGGAGCAGCCTGAGTCTGAGATCTCATTCACCCAGGGGAACAGGGGCAGCCTGAGTCTGAGATCTCATTCACCCAGGAGCAGCCTGAGTCTGAGATCTCATTCACCCAGGAGCACAGGGGCAGCCTGAGTCTGAGATCTCATTCACCCAGGGGAACAGGGGCAGCCTGAGTCTGAGATCTCATTAACCCAGGAGCAGCCTGAGTCTGAGATCTCATTCACCCAGGGGAACAGGGGCAGCCTGAGTCTGAGATCTCATTCACCCAGGAGCAGCCTGAGTCTGAGATCTCATTCACCCAGGAGCACAGGTGCAGCCTGAGTCTGAGATCTCATTTACCAAGGAGCACAGGGGCAGCCTGAGTGTGAGATCTCATTCACCCAGGGGAACAGGGGCAGCCTGAGTCTGAGATCTCATTTACCCAGGGGAACAGGGGGAACAGGGGGAACAGGGGGAACAGGGCCAGCCTGAGTCTGAGATCTCATTCACCCAGGGGAACAGGGGGACAGGGGGCACAGGTTTAGCCTGAGTCTGAGATCTCATTCACCCAGGGGAACAGGGGGAACAGGGGGAACAGGGTTAGCCTGAGTCTGAGATCTCATTTACCCAGGGGAACAGGGGGAACAGGGGGAACAGGGTTAGCCTGAGTCTGAGATCTCATTCACCCAGGAGCACAGGGGGAACAGGGGCAGCCTGAGTCTGAGATCTCATTCACCCAGGAGAACAGGGGGAACAGGGGGAACAGGGGGCACAGGGGGAACAGGGGAAAAGGGGGAACAGGGCCAGCCTGAGTCTGAGATCTCATTCACCCAGGGGAACAGGGGGAACAGGGGGAACAGGGTTAGCCTGAGTCTGAGATCTCATTTACCCAGGGGAACAGGGGGAACAGGGGGAACAGGGTTAGCCTGAGTCTGAGATCTCATTCACCCAGGAGCACAGGGGGAACAGGGGCAGCCTGAGTCTGAGATCTCATTCACCCAGGGGAACAGGGGGAACAGGGGGAACAGGGGGAACAGGGGGCGCTGGGGGAACAGGGGAACAGGGGGAACAGGGGGAACAGGGTTAGCCTGAGTCTGAGATCTCATTTACCCAGGGGAACAGGGGGAACAGGGGGACAGGGGCAGCCTGAGTCTGAGATCTCATTCACCCAAGGGAACAGGGGGAACAGGGGGAACAGGGTTAGCCTGAGTCTGAGATCTCATTCACCCAGGAGCACAGGGGGAACAGGGGCAGCCTGAGTCTGAGATCTCATTCACCCAGGGGAACAGGGGGAACAGGGGGAACAGGGGGAACAGGGGGCGCTGGGGGAACAGGGGAACAGGGGGAACAGGGGGAACAGGGTTAGCCTGCATCTGAGATCTCATTCACCCAGGAGCACAGGGGGAACAGGGGCAGCCTGAGTCTGAGATCTCATTCACCCAGGGGAACAGGGGGAACAGGGGGAACAGGGGCAGCCTGAGTCTGAGATCTCATTCACCCAGGAGCACAGGGGGAACAGGGGCAGCCTGAGTCTGAGATCTCATTCACCCAGGGGGACAGGGGGAACAGGGGAAACAGGGTGACAGGGGGCACAGGGGGAACAGGGGGACAGGGGGAACAGGGTTAGCCTGAGTCTGAGATCTCATTCACCCAGGGGAACAGGGGGAACAGGGGGGACAGGGTTAGCCTGAGTCTGAGATCTCATTTACCCAGGGGAACAGGGGGAACAGGGGGAACAGGGTTAGCCTGAGTCTGAGATCTCATTCGCCCAGGGGAACAGGGGGAACAGGGGGGACAGGGTTAGCCTGAGTCTGAGATCTCATTCACCCAGGGGAACAGGGGGAACAGGGGGGACAGGGTTAGCCTGAGTCTGAGATCTCATTTACCCAGGGGAACAGGGGGAACAGGGGGACAGGGGGCAAAGGGGAACAGGGGAACAGGGGGAACAGGGCCAGCCTGAGTCTAAGATCTCATTCACCCAGGGGGACAGGGGGAACAGGGGGAACAGGGTGACAGGGGGAGCAGGGGGAACAGGGGAACAGGGGGACAGGGTTAGCCTGCGTCTGAGATCTCATTCACCCAGGAGCACAGGGGGAACAGGGGCAGCCTGAGTCTGAGATCTCATTCACCCAGGGGAACAGGGGGAACAGGGGGAACAGAGTTAGCCTGAGTCTGAGATCTCATTCACCCAGGAGCACAGGGGGAACAGGGGCAGCCTGAGTCTGAGATCTCATTCACCCAGGGGAACAGGGGGAACAGGGGGAACAGGGGGAAAAGGGGGAACAGGGAAACAGGGGGAACAGGGCCAGCCTGAGTCTGAGATCTCATTCACCCATGGGGACAGGGGGAACAGGGGGAACAGGGTGAAGGGGGAACAGGGGGAGCAGGGGGAACAGGGGAACAGGGGGAACAGGGGCAGCCTGAGTCTGAGATCTCATTCACCCAGGAGCAGCCTGAGTCTGAGATCTCATTCACCCAAGGGAACAGGGGGACAGGGGGAACAGGGTTAGCCTGAGTCTGAGATCTCATTCACCCAGGGGAACAGGGGGAACAGGGGGGACAGGGTTAGCCTGAGTCTGAGATCTCATTTACCCAGGGGAACAGGGGGAATAGGGGGAACAGGGTTAGCCTGAGTCTGAGATCTCATTCGCCCAGGGGAACAGGGGGAACAGGGGGGACAGGGTTAGCCTGAGTCTGAGATCTCATTCACCCAGGGGAACAGGGGGAACAGGGGGGACAGGGTTAGCCTGAGTCTGAGATCTCATTTACCCAGGGGAACAGGGGGAACAGGGGGACAGGGGTAGCCTGAGTCTGAGATCTCATTCACCCAGGAGCAGGGGGAACAGGGGCAGCCTGAGTCTGAGATCTCATTCGCCCAGGGGGACAGGGGGAACAGGGGGAACAGGGTGACAGGGGGAACAGGGGGAGCAGGGGGAACAGGGGAACAGGGGGAACAGGGTTAGCCTGCGTCTGAGATCTCATTCACCCAGGAGCACAGGGGGAACAGGGGCAGCCTGAGTCTGAGATCTCATTCACCCAGGGGAACAGGGGGACAGGGGGAACAGGGTTAGCCTGAGTCTGAGATCTCATTCACCCAGGGGAACAGGGGGAACAGGGGGGACAGGGTTAGCCTGAGTCTGAGATCTCATTTACCCAGGGGAACAGGGGGAACAGGGGGACAGGGGCAGCCTGAGTCTGAGATCTCATTCACCCAGGAGCACAGGGGGAACAGGGGCAGCCTGAGTCTGAGATCTCATTCACCCAAGGGAACAGGGGGAACAGGGGGAACAGGGTTAGCCTGAGTCTGAGATCTCATTCACCCAGGAGCACAGGGGGAACAGGGGCAGCCTGAGTCTGAGATCTCATTCACCCAGGGGAACAGGGTGAACAGGGGGAACAGGGGGAACAGGGGGCGCTGGGGGAACAGGGGAACAGGGGGAACAGGGGGAACAGGGTTAGCCTGCATCTGAGATCTCATTCACCCAGGAGCACAGGGGGAACAGGGGCAGCCTGAGTCTGAGATCTCATTCACCCAGGGGAACAGGGGGAACAGGGGGAACAGGGGCAGCCTGAGTCTGAGATCTCATTCACCCAGGAGCACAGGGGGAACAGGGGCAGCCTGAGTCTGAGATCTCATTCACCCAGGGGGACAGGGGGAACAGGGGAAACAGGGTGACAGGGGGAACAGGGGGAGCAGGGTGAACAGGGGAACAGGGGGAACAGGGTTAGCCTGCGTCTGAGATCTCATTCACCCAGGAGCACAGGGGGAACAGGGGCAGCCTGAGTCTGAGATCTCATTCACCCAGGGGAACAGGGGGACAGGGGGAACAGGGTTAGCCTGAGTCTGAGATCTCATTCACCCAGGGGAACAGGGGGAACAGGGGGGACAGGGTTAGCCTGAGTCTGAGTTCTCATTTACCAAGGGGATCAGGGGGAACAGGGGGACAGGGGGAACAGGGGGAGCAGGGGTAGCCTGAGTCTGAGATCTCATTCACCCAGGAGCACAGGGGGAACAGGGGCAGCCTGAGTCTGAGATCTCATTCACCCAAGGGAACAGGGGGAACAGGGGGAACAGGGTTAGCCTGAGTCTGAGATCTCATTCACCCAGGAGCACAGGGGGAACAGGGGCAGCCTGAGTCTGAGATCTCATTCACCCAGGGGAACAGGGTGAACAGGGGGAACAGGGGGAACAGGGGGCGCTGGGGGAACAGGGGAACAGGGGGAACAGGGGGAACAGGGTTAGCCTGCATCTGAGATCTCATTCACCCAGGAGCACAGGGGGAACAGGGGCAGCCTGAGTCTGAGATCTCATTCACCCAGGGGAACAGGGGGAACAGGGGGAACAGGGGCAGCCTGAGTCTGAGATCTCATTCACCCAGGAGCACAGGGGGAACAGGGGCAGCCTGAGTCTGAGATCTCATTCACCCAGGGGGACAGGGGGAACAGGGGAAACAGGGTGACAGGGGGAACAGGGGGAGCAGGGTGAACAGGGGAACAGGGGGAACAGGGTTAGCCTGCGTCTGAGATCTCATTCACCCAGGAGCACAGGGGGAACAGGGGCAGCCTGAGTCTGAGATCTCATTCACCCAGGGGAACAGGGGGACAGGGGGAACAGGGTTAGCCTGAGTCTGAGATCTCATTCACCCAGGGGAACAGGGGGAACAGGGGGGACAGGGTTAGCCTGAGTCTGAGTTCTCATTTACCAAGGGGATCAGGGGGAACAGGGGGACAGGGGCAGCCTGAGTCTGAGATCTCATTCACCCAGGAGCACAGGGGGAACAGGGGCAGCCTGAGTCTGAGATCTCATTCACCCAAGGGAACAGGGGGACAGGGGGAACAGGGTTAGCCTGAGTCTGAGATCTCATTCACCCAGGGGAACAGGGGGAACAGGGGGGACAGGGTTAGCCTGAGTCTGAGATCTCATTTACCCAGGGGAACAGGGGGAACAGGGGGGACAGGGTTAGCCTGAGTCTGAGATCTCATTCACCCAGGGGAACAGGGGGAACAGGGGGGACAGGGTTAGCCTGAGTCTGAGATCTCATTTACCCAGGGGAACAGGGGGAACAGGGGGACAGGGGTAGCCTGAGTCTGAGATCTCATTCACCCAGGGGAACAGGGGGAACAGGGGCAGCCTGAGTCTGAGATCTCATTCGCCCAGGGGGACAGGGGGAACAGGGGGAACAGGGTGACAGGGGGAACAGGGGGAGCAGGGGGAACAGGGGAACAGGGGGAACAGGGTTAGCCTGCGTCTGAGATCTCATTCACCCAGGAGCACAGGGGGAACAGGGGCAGCCTGAGTCTGAGATCTCATTCACCCAGGGGAACAGGGGGACAGGGGGAACAGGGTTAGCCTGAGTCTGAGATCTCATTCACCCAGGGGAACAGGGGGAACAGGGGGAACAGGGGGAACAGGGGCAGCCTGAGTCTGAGATAGATCTCATTCACCCAGGGGAACAGAGTTAGACTGAGTCTGAGATCACATTCACCCAGGGGAACAGGGGGAACAGGGGGAACAGGGGGAACAGGGGGAACATGGGGAACAGGGCCAGCCTGAGTCTGAGATAGATCTCATTCACCCAGGGGAACAGAGTTAGACTGAGTCTGAGATCACATTCACCCAGGGGAACAGGGGGAACAGGGGGAACAGGGGGAACATGGGGAACAGGGCCAGCCTGAGTCTGAGATCTCTTTCACCCAGGGGAACAGGGGGACAGGGGGAACAGGGTTAGCCTGAGTCTGAGATCTCATTCACCCAGGGGAACAGGGGGAACAGGGGGGACAGGGTTAGCCTGAGTCTGAGATCTCATTTACCCAGGGGAACAGGGGGAACAGGTGGACAGGGGCAGCCTGAGTCTGAGATCTCATTCACCCAGGAGCACAGGGGGACAGGGGCAGCCTGAGTCTGAGATCTCATTCACCCAAGGGAACAGGGGGAACAGGGGGAACAGGGTTAGCCTGAGTCTGAGATCTCATTCACCCAGGAGCACAGGGGGAACAGGGGCAGCCTGAGTCTGAGATCTCATTCACCCAGGGGAACAGGGGGAACAGGGGGAACAGGGGGAACAGGGGGCGCTGGGGGAACAGGGGAACAGGGGGAACAGGGGGAACAGGGTTAGCCTGCATCTGAGATCTCATTCACCCAGGAGCACAGGGGGAACAGGGGCAGCCTGAGTCTGAGATCTCATTCACCCAGGGGAACAGGGGGAACAGGGGGAACAGGGGGAACAGGGCCAGCCTGAGTCTGAGATCTCATTCACCCAGGGGAACAGGGGGAACAGGGGGAACAGGGGCACAGGGGGAACAGGGGAATAGGGGGAACAGGGGGAACAGGGGGAACAGGGGGAACAGGGGCAGCCTGAGTCTGAGATAGATCTCATTCACCCAGGGGAACAGAGTTAGACTGAGTCTGAGATCACATTCACCCAGGGGAACAGGGGGAACAGGGGGAACAGGGGGAACAGGGGGAACATGGGGAACAGGGCCAGCCTGAGTCTGAGATAGATCTCATTCACCCAGGGGAACAGAGTTAGACTGAGTCTGAGATCACATTCACCCAGGGGAACAGGGGGAACAGGGGGAACAGGGGGAACATGGGGAACAGGGCCAGCCTGAGTCTGAGATCTCTTTCACCCAGGGGATCAGGGGGAACAGGGGGAACAGGGGAACGTGGGGAACAGGGGGAACAGGGGGAACAGGGGAACAGGGGAACAGGTGAACAGGGGGAACCGGGGGAAAAGGGGGAACAGGGGAACAGGGGGAACAGGGGAACAAGGGGAACAGGGGAACAGGGGAACAGGGGAAAAGGGGAACAGGGGGAACAGGGGGAACAGGGGAACAGGGGGAACAGGGGTAACAGGGGAAACAGGGGGAACAGGGGGAACAGGAGAAAAGGGGGAACAGGGGAACAGGGGGAACAGGGGAACAGGGGGAACAGGGGGACAGGGGGAACAGGGGAACAGGGGGAACAGGGGGAACAGGGGAACAGGGGGAACAGGGGAACAGGGGGAACAGGAGGAACAGGGGGAACAGGGGAACAGGGGGAACAGGGGTAACAGGGGAAACAGGGGGAACAGGGGGAACAGGAGAAAAGGGGGAACAGGGGGAACAGGGGGAACAGGGGAACAGGGGAACAGGGGAACATGGGGAACAGGGGAACAGGGGGAACAGGGGGAACAGGGGTAACAGGGGAAACAGGGGGAACAGGGGGAACAGGGGGAACAGGGGAAAAGGGGGAACAGGGGAACAGGGGAACATGGGGAACAGGGGGACAGTGGAACAGGGGAACAGGGGGAACAGGGGAACATTGGAACAGGGGGAACAGGGGAACAGGGGGAACATGGGAACAGGGGAACAGGGGGAACAGGGGAACAGGGGGAACAGGAGGAACAGGGGGAACAGGTGAACAGGGGAACAGGGGGAACAGGGGGAACAGGGGGTTGGGATAAATAAAGTTAAATGAAGATTGCTTGAACTTGATTGAACGGGTGAGAAACTGCTGATTGAACAAGAACAATGTTTAACGTCCAGGCTGAGAGCTCATTTACCCAGGGGAACAGGGGGAACAGGGGCAGCCTGAGTCTGAGATCTCATTAACCCAGGAGCACAGGGGCAGCCTGAGTCTGAGATCTCATTCACCCAGGGGAACAGGGGCAGCCTGAGTCTGAGATCTTATTAACCCAGGAGCAGCCTGAGTCTGAGATCTCATTCACCCAGGGGAACAGGGGCAGCCTGAGTCTGAGATCTCATTCACCCAGGAGCAGCCTGAGTCTGAGATCTCATTCACCCAGGAGCACAGGGGCAGCCTGAGTCTGAGATCTCATTCACCCAGGGGAACAGGGGCAGCCTGAGTCTGAGATCTCATTAACCCAGGAGCAGCCTGAGTCTGAGATCTCATTCACCCAGGGGAACAGGGGCAGCCTGAGTCTGAGATCTCATTCACCCAGGAGCAGCCTGAGTCTGAGATCTCATTCACCCAGGAGCACAGGTGCAGCCTGAGTCTGAGATCTCATTTACCAAGGAGCACAGGGGCAGCCTGAGTGTGAGATCTCATTCACCCAGGGGAACAGGGGCAGCCTGAGTCTGAGATCTCATTTACCCAGGGGAACAGGGGGAACAGGGGGAACAGGGGGAACAGGGCCAGCCTGAGTCTGAGATCTCATTCACCCAGGGGAACAGGGGGACAGGGGGCACAGGTTTAGCCTGAGTCTGAGATCTCATTCACCCAGGGGAACAGGGGGAACAGGGGGAACAGGGTTAGCCTGAGTCTGAGATCTCATTTACCCAGGGGAACAGGGGGAACAGGGGGAACAGGGTTAGCCTGAGTCTGAGATCTCATTCACCCAGGAGCACAGGGGGAACAGGGGCAGCCTGAGTCTGAGATCTCATTCACCCAGGAGAACAGGGGGAACAGGGGGAACAGGGGGCACAGGGGGAACAGGGGAAAAGGGGGAACAGGGCCAGCCTGAGTCTGAGATCTCATTCACCCAGGGGAACAGGGGGAACAGGGGGAACAGGGTTAGCCTGAGTCTGAGATCTCATTTACCCAGGGGAACAGGGGGAACAGGGGGAACAGGGTTAGCCTGAGTCTGAGATCTCATTCACCCAGGAGCACAGGGGGAACAGGGGCAGCCTGAGTCTGAGATCTCATTCACCCAGGGGAACAGGGGGAACAGGGGGAACAGGGGGAACAGGGGGCGCTGGGGGAACAGGGGAACAGGGGGAACAGGGGGAACAGGGTTAGCCTGAGTCTGAGATCTCATTTACCCAGGGGAACAGGGGGAACAGGGGGACAGGGGCAGCCTGAGTCTGAGATCTCATTCACCCAAGGGAACAGGGGGAACAGGGGGAACAGGGTTAGCCTGAGTCTGAGATCTCATTCACCCAGGAGCACAGGGGGAACAGGGGCAGCCTGAGTCTGAGATCTCATTCACCCAGGGGAACAGGGGGAACAGGGGGAACAGGGGGAACAGGGGGCGCTGGGGGAACAGGGGAACAGGGGGAACAGGGGGAACAGGGTTAGCCTGCATCTGAGATCTCATTCACCCAGGAGCACAGGGGGAACAGGGGCAGCCTGAGTCTGAGATCTCATTCACCCAGGGGAACAGGGGGAACAGGGGGAACAGGGGCAGCCTGAGTCTGAGATCTCATTCACCCAGGAGCACAGGGGGAACAGGGGCAGCCTGAGTCTGAGATCTCATTCACCCAGGGGGACAGGGGGAACAGGGGAAACAGGGTGACAGGGGGCACAGGGGGAACAGGGGGACAGGGGGAACAGGGTTAGCCTGAGTCTGAGATCTCATTCACCCAGGGGAACAGGGGGAACAGGGGGGACAGGGTTAGCCTGAGTCTGAGATCTCATTTACCCAGGGGAACAGGGGGAACAGGGGGAACAGGGTTAGCCTGAGTCTGAGATCTCATTCGCCCAGGGGAACAGGGGGAACAGGGGGGACAGGGTTAGCCTGAGTCTGAGATCTCATTCACCCAGGGGAACAGGGGGAACAGGGGGGACAGGGTTAGCCTGAGTCTGAGATCTCATTTACCCAGGGGAACAGGGGGAACAGGGGGACAGGGGGCAAAGGGGAACAGGGGAACAGGGGGAACAGGGCCAGCCTGAGTCTAAGATCTCATTCACCCAGGGGGACAGGGGGAACAGGGGGAACAGGGTGACAGGGGGAGCAGGGGGAACAGGGGAACAGGGGGACAGGGTTAGCCTGCGTCTGAGATCTCATTCACCCAGGAGCACAGGGGGAACAGGGGCAGCCTGAGTCTGAGATCTCATTCACCCAGGGGAACAGGGGGAACAGGGGGAACAGAGTTAGCCTGAGTCTGAGATCTCATTCACCCAGGAGCACAGGGGGAACAGGGGCAGCCTGAGTCTGAGATCTCATTCACCCAGGGGAACAGGGGGAACAGGGGGAACAGGGGGAAAAGGGGGAACAGGGAAACAGGGGGAACAGGGCCAGCCTGAGTCTGAGATCTCATTCACCCATGGGGACAGGGGGAACAGGGGGAACAGGGTGAAGGGGGAACAGGGGGAGCAGGGGGAACAGGGGAACAGGGGGAACAGGGGCAGCCTGAGTCTGAGATCTCATTCACCCAGGAGCAGCCTGAGTCTGAGATCTCATTCACCCAAGGGAACAGGGGGACAGGGGGAACAGGGTTAGCCTGAGTCTGAGATCTCATTCACCCAGGGGAACAGGGGGAACAGGGGGGACAGGGTTAGCCTGAGTCTGAGATCTCATTTACCCAGGGGAACAGGGGGAATAGGGGGAACAGGGTTAGCCTGAGTCTGAGATCTCATTCGCCCAGGGGAACAGGGGGAACAGGGGGGACAGGGTTAGCCTGAGTCTGAGATCTCATTCACCCAGGGGAACAGGGGGAACAGGGGGGACAGGGTTAGCCTGAGTCTGAGATCTCATTTACCCAGGGGAACAGGGGGAACAGGGGGACAGGGGTAGCCTGAGTCTGAGATCTCATTCACCCAGGAGCAGGGGGAACAGGGGCAGCCTGAGTCTGAGATCTCATTCGCCCAGGGGGACAGGGGGAACAGGGGGAACAGGGTGACAGGGGGAACAGGGGGAGCAGGGGGAACAGGGGAACAGGGGGAACAGGGTTAGCCTGCGTCTGAGATCTCATTCACCCAGGAGCACAGGGGGAACAGGGGCAGCCTGAGTCTGAGATCTCATTCACCCAGGGGAACAGGGGGACAGGGGGAACAGGGTTAGCCTGAGTCTGAGATCTCATTCACCCAGGGGAACAGGGGGAACAGGGGGGACAGGGTTAGCCTGAGTCTGAGATCTCATTTACCCAGGGGAACAGGGGGAACAGGGGGACAGGGGCAGCCTGAGTCTGAGATCTCATTCACCCAGGAGCACAGGGGGAACAGGGGCAGCCTGAGTCTGAGATCTCATTCACCCAAGGGAACAGGGGGAACAGGGGGAACAGGGTTAGCCTGAGTCTGAGATCTCATTCACCCAGGAGCACAGGGGGAACAGGGGCAGCCTGAGTCTGAGATCTCATTCACCCAGGGGAACAGGGTGAACAGGGGGAACAGGGGGAACAGGGGGCGCTGGGGGAACAGGGGAACAGGGGGAACAGGGGGAACAGGGTTAGCCTGCATCTGAGATCTCATTCACCCAGGAGCACAGGGGGAACAGGGGCAGCCTGAGTCTGAGATCTCATTCACCCAGGGGAACAGGGGGAACAGGGGGAACAGGGGCAGCCTGAGTCTGAGATCTCATTCACCCAGGAGCACAGGGGGAACAGGGGCAGCCTGAGTCTGAGATCTCATTCACCCAGGGGGACAGGGGGAACAGGGGAAACAGGGTGACAGGGGGAACAGGGGGAGCAGGGTGAACAGGGGAACAGGGGGAACAGGGTTAGCCTGCGTCTGAGATCTCATTCACCCAGGAGCACAGGGGGAACAGGGGCAGCCTGAGTCTGAGATCTCATTCACCCAGGGGAACAGGGGGACAGGGGGAACAGGGTTAGCCTGAGTCTGAGATCTCATTCACCCAGGGGAACAGGGGGAACAGGGGGGACAGGGTTAGCCTGAGTCTGAGTTCTCATTTACCAAGGGGATCAGGGGGAACAGGGGGACAGGGGCAGCCTGAGTCTGAGATCTCATTCACCCAGGAGCACAGGGGGAACAGGGGCAGCCTGAGTCTGAGATCTCATTCACCCAAGGGAACAGGGGGACAGGGGGAACAGGGTTAGCCTGAGTCTGAGATCTCATTCACCCAGGGGAACAGGGGGAACAGGGGGGACAGGGTTAGCCTGAGTCTGAGATCTCATTTACCCAGGGGAACAGGGGGAACAGGGGGAACAGGGTTAGCCTGAGTCTGAGATCTCATTCGCCCAGGGGAACAGGGGGAACAGGGGGGACAGGGTTAGCCTGAGTCTGAGATCTCATTCACCCAGGGGAACAGGGGGAACAGGGGGCACAGGGTTAGCCTGAGTCTGAGATCTCATTTACCCAGGGGAACAGGGGGAACAGGGGGACAGGGGCAGCCTGAGTCTGAGATCTCATTCACCCAGGAGCAGGGGGAACAGGGGCAGCCTGAGTCTGAGATCTCATTCGCCCAGGGGGACAGGGGGAACAGGGGGAACAGGGTGACAGGGGGAACAGGGGGAGCAGGGGGAACAGGGGAACAGGGGGAACAGGGTTAGCCTGCGTCTGAGATCTCATTCACCCAGGAGCACAGGGGGAACAGGGGCAGCCTGAGTCTGAGATCTCATTCACCCAGGGGAACAGGGGGACAGGGGGAACAGGGTTAGCCTGAGTCTGAGATCTCATTCACCCAGGGGAACAGGGGGAACAGGGGGGACAGGGTTAGCCTGAGTCTGAGATCTCATTTACCCAGGGGAACAGGGGGAACAGGTGGACAGGGGCAGCCTGAGTCTGAGATCTCATTCACCCAGGAGCACAGGGGGAACAGGGGCAGCCTGAGTCTGAGATCTCATTCACCCAAGGGAACAGGGGGAACAGGGGGAACAGGGTTAGCCTGAGTCTGAGATCTCATTCACCCAGGAGCACAGGGGGAACAGGGGCAGCCTGAGTCTGAGATCTCATTCACCCAGGGGAACAGGGGGAACAGGGGGAACAGGGGGAACAGGGGGCGCTGGGGGAACAGGGGAACAGGGGGAACAGGGGGAACAGGGTTAGCCTGCATCTGAGATCTCATTCACCCAGGAGCACAGGGGGAACAGGGGCAGCCTGAGTCTGAGATCTCATTCACCCAGGGGAACAGGGGGAACAGGGGGAACAGGGGGAACAGGGCCAGCCTGAGTCTGAGATCTCATTCACCCAGGGGAACAGGGGGAACAGGGGGAACAGGGGCACAGGGGGAACAGGGGAATAGGGGGAACAGGGGGAACAGGGGGAACAGGGGGAACAGGGGCAGCCTGAGTCTGAGATAGATCTCATTCACCCAGGGGAACAGAGTTAGACTGAGTCTGAGATCACATTCACCCAGGGGAACAGGGGGAACAGGGGGAACAGGGGGAACAGGGGGAACATGGGGAACAGGGCCAGCCTGAGTCTGAGATAGATCTCATTCACCCAGGGGAACAGAGTTAGACTGAGTCTGAGATCACATTCACCCAGGGGAACAGGGGGAACAGGGGGAACAGGGGGAACATGGGGAACAGGGCCAGCCTGAGTCTGAGATCTCTTTCACCCAGGGGATCAGGGGGAACAGGGGGAACAGGGGAACGTGGGGAACAGGGGGAACAGGGGGAACAGGGGAACAGGGGAACAGGTGAACAGGGGGAACCGGGGGAAAAGGGGGAACAGGGGAACAGGGGGAACAGGGGAACAAGGGGAACAGGGGAACAGGGGAACAGGGGAAAAGGGGAACAGGGGGAACAGGGGGAACAGGGGAACAGGGGGAACAGGGGTAACAGGGGAAACAGGGGGAACAGGGGGAACAGGAGAAAAGGGGGAACAGGGGAACAGGGGGAACAGGGGAACAGGGGGAACAGGGGGACAGGGGGAACAGGGGAACAGGGGGAACAGGGGGAACAGGGGAACAGGGGGAACAGGGGAACAGGGGGAACAGGAGGAACAGGGGGAACAGGGGAACAGGGGGAACAGGGGTAACAGGGGAAACAGGGGGAACAGGGGGAACAGGAGAAAAGGGGGAACAGGGGGAACAGGGGGAACAGGGGAACAGGGGAACAGGGGAACATGGGGAACAGGGGAACAGGGGGAACAGGGGGAACAGGGGTAACAGGGGAAACAGGGGGAACAGGGGGAACAGGGGGAACAGGGGAAAAGGGGGAACAGGGGAACAGGGGAACATGGGGAACAGGGGGACAGTGGAACAGGGGAACAGGGGGAACAGGGGAACATTGGAACAGGGGGAACAGGGGAACAGGGGGAACATGGGAACAGGGGAACAGGGGGAACAGGGGAACAGGGGGAACAGGAGGAACAGGGGGAACAGGTGAACAGGGGAACAGGGGGAACAGGGGGAACAGGGGGTTGGGATAAATAAAGTTAAATGAAGATTGCTTGAACTTGATTGAACGGGTGAGAAACTGCTGATTGAACAAGAACAATGTTTAACGTCCAGGCTGAGAGCTCATTTACCCAGGGGAACAGGGGGAACAGGGGCAGCCTGAGTCTGAGATCTCATTAACCCAGGAGCACAGGGGCAGCCTGAGTCTGAGATCTCATTCACCCAGGGGGACAGGGGCAGCCTGAGTCTGAGATCTTATTAACCCAGGAGCAGCCTGAGTCTGAGATCTCATTCACCCAGGGGAACAGGGGCAGCCTGAGTCTGAGATCTCATTCACCCAGGAGCAGCCTGAGTCTGAGATCTCATTCACCCAGGAGCACAGGGGCAGCCTGAGTCTGAGATCTCATTCACCCAGGGGAACAGGGGCAGCCTGAGTCTGAGATCTCATTAACCCAGGAGCAGCCTGAGTCTGAGATCTCATTCACCCAGGGGAACAGGGGCAGCCTGAGTCTGAGATCTCATTCACCCAGGAGCAGCCTGAGTCTGAGATCTCATTCACCCAGGAGCACAGGTGCAGCCTGAGTCTGAGATCTCATTTACCAAGGAGCACAGGGGCAGCCTGAGTGTGAGATCTCATTCACCCAGGGGAACAGGGGCAGCCTGAGTCTGAGATCTCATTTACCCAGGGGAACAGGGGGAACAGGGGGAACAGGGGGAACAGGGCCAGCCTGAGTCTGAGATCTCATTCACCCAGGGGAACAGGGGGACAGGGGGCACAGGTTTAGCCTGAGTCTGAGATCTCATTCACCCAGGGGAACAGGGGGAACAGGGGGAACAGGGTTAGCCTGAGTCTGAGATCTCATTTACCCAGGGGAACAGGGGGAACAGGGGGAACAGGGTTAGCCTGAGTCTGAGATCTCATTCACCCAGGAGCACAGGGGGAACAGGGGCAGCCTGAGTCTGAGATCTCATTCACCCAGGAGAACAGGGGGAACAGGGGGAACAGGGGGCACAGGGGGAACAGGGGAAAAGGGGGAACAGGGCCAGCCTGAGTCTGAGATCTCATTCACCCAGGGGAACAGGGGGAACAGGGGGAACAGGGTTAGCCTGAGTCTGAGATCTCATTTACCCAGGGGAACAGGGGGAACAGGGGGAACAGGGTTAGCCTGAGTCTGAGATCTCATTCACCCAGGAGCACAGGGGGAACAGGGGCAGCCTGAGTCTGAGATCTCATTCACCCAGGGGAACAGGGGGAACAGGGGGAACAGGGGGAACAGGGGGCGCTGGGGGAACAGGGGAACAGGGGGAACAGGGGGAACAGGGTTAGCCTGAGTCTGAGATCTCATTTACCCAGGGGAACAGGGGGAACAGGGGGACAGGGGCAGCCTGAGTCTGAGATCTCATTCACCCAAGGGAACAGGGGGAACAGGGGGAACAGGGTTAGCCTGAGTCTGAGATCTCATTCACCCAGGAGCACAGGGGGAACAGGGGCAGCCTGAGTCTGAGATCTCATTCACCCAGGGGAACAGGGGGAACAGGGGGAACAGGGGGAACAGGGGGCGCTGGGGGAACAGGGGAACAGGGGGAACAGGGGGAACAGGGTTAGCCTGCATCTGAGATCTCATTCACCCAGGAGCACAGGGGGAACAGGGGCAGCCTGAGTCTGAGATCTCATTCACCCAGGGGAACAGGGGGAACAGGGGGAACAGGGGCAGCCTGAGTCTGAGATCTCATTCACCCAGGAGCACAGGGGGAACAGGGGCAGCCTGAGTCTGAGATCTCATTCACCCAGGGGGACAGGGGGAACAGGGGAAACAGGGTGACAGGGGGAACAGGGGGAGCAGGGTGAACAGGGGAACAGGGGGAACAGGGTTAGCCTGCGTCTGAGATCTCATTCACCCAGGAGCACAGGGGGAACAGGGGCAGCCTGAGTCTGAGATCTCATTCACCCAGGGGAACAGGGGGACAGGGGGAACAGGGTTAGCCTGAGTCTGAGATCTCATTCACCCAGGGGAACAGGGGGAACAGGGGGGACAGGGTTAGCCTGAGTCTGAGTTCTCATTTACCCAGGGGATCAGGGGGAACAGGGGGACAGGGGCAGCCTGAGTCTGAGATCTCATTCACCCAGGAGCACAGGGGGAACAGGGGCAGCCTGAGTCTGAGATCTCATTCACCCAAGGGAACAGGGGGACAGGGGGAACAGGGTTAGCCTGAGTCTGAGATCTCATTCACCCAGGGGAACAGGGGGAACAGGGGGGACAGGGTTAGCCTGAGTCTGAGATCTCATTTACCCAGGGGAACAGGGGGAACAGGGGGAACAGGGTTAGCCTGAGTCTGAGATCTCATTCGCCCAGGGGAACAGGGGGAACAGGGGGGACAGGGTTAGCCTGAGTCTGAGATCTCATTCACCCAGGGGAACAGGGGGAACGGGGGCACAGGGTTAGCCTGAGTCTGAGATCTCATTTACCCAGGGGAACAGGGGGAACAGGGGGACAGGGGCAGCCTGAGTCTGAGATCTCATTCACCCAGGAGCAGGGGGAACAGGGGCAGCCTGAGTCTGAGATCTCATTCGCCCAGGGGGACAGGGGGAACAGGGGGAACAGGGTGACAGGGGGAACAGGGGGAGCAGGGGGAACAGGGGAACAGGGGGAACAGGGTTAGCCTGCGTCTGAGATCTCATTCACCCAGGAGCACAGGGGGAACAGGGGCAGCCTGAGTCTGAGATCTCATTCACCCAGGGGAACAGGGGGACAGGGGGAACAGGGTTAGCCTGAGTCTGAGATCTCATTCACCCAGGGGAACAGGGGGAACAGGGGGGACAGGGTTAGCCTGAGTCTGAGATCTCATTTACCCAGGGGAACAGGGGGAACAGGTGGACAGGGGCAGCCTGAGTCTGAGATCTCATTCACCCAGGAGCACAGGGGGAACAGGGGCAGCCTGAGTCTGAGATCTCATTCACCCAAGGGAACAGGGGGAACAGGGGGAACAGGGTTAGCCTGAGTCTGAGATCTCATTCACCCAGGAGCACAGGGGGAACAGGGGCAGCCTGAGTCTGAGATCTCATTCACCCAGGGGAACAGGGGGAACAGGGGGAACAGGGGGAACAGGGGGCGCTGGGGGAACAGGGGAACAGGGGGAACAGGGGGAACAGGGTTAGCCTGCATCTGAGATCTCATTCACCCAGGAGCACAGGGGGAACAGGGGCAGCCTGAGTCTGAGATCTCATTCACCCAGGGGAACAGGGGGAACAGGGGGAACAGGGGGAACAGGGGAACAGGGGAACAGGGGGAACAGGGGAACAGGGGGAACAGGAGGAACAGGGGGAACAGGGGAACAGGTGAACAGGGGGAACAGGGGGAACAGGGGGAACAGGGGAACAGGGGGAACAGGGGGAACAGGGGAACAGGGGAACAGGGGGAACAGGGGAACAGGGGAACAGGGGGAACAGGGGGAACAGGGGAACAGGGGAACAGGGGAACATGGGGAACAGGGGAACAGGGGGAACAGGGGGAACAGGGGTAACAGGGGAAACAGGGGGAACAGGGGGAACAGGGGGAACAGGGGAAAAGGGGGAACAGGGGAACAGGGGAACATGGGGAACAGGGGGACAGTGGAACAGGGGAACAGGGGGAACAGGGGAACATTGGAACAGGGGGAACAGGGGAACAGGGGGAACATGGGAACAGGGGAACAGGGGGAACAGGGGAACAGGGGGAACAGGAGGAACAGGGGGAACAGGTGAACAGGGGAACAGGGGGAACAGGGGGAACAGGGGGTTGGGATAAATAAAGTTAAATGAAGATTGCTTGAACTTGATTGAACGGGTGAGAAACTGCTGATTGAACAAGAACAATGTTTAACGTCCAGGCTGAGAGATCATTTACCCAGGGGAACAGGGGGAACAGGGGCAGCCTGAGTCTGAGATCTCATTAACCCAGGAGCACAGGGGCAGCCTGAGTCTGAGATCTCATTCACCCAGGGGAACAGGGGCAGCCTGAGTCTGAGATCTTATTAACCCAGGAGCAGCCTGAGTCTGAGATCTCATTCACCCAGGGGAACAGGGGCAGCCTGAGTCTGAGATCTCATTCACCCAGGAGCAGCCTGAGTCTGAGATCTCATTCACCCAGGAGCACAGGGGCAGCCTGAGTCTGAGATCTCATTCACCCAGGGGAACAGGGGCAGCCTGAGTCTGAGATCTCATTAACCCAGGAGCAGCCTGAGTCTGAGATCTCATTCACCCAGGGGAACAGGGGCAGCCTGAGTCTGAGATCTCATTCACCCAGGAGCAGCCTGAGTCTGAGATCTCATTCACCCAGGAGCACAGGGGCAGCCTGAGTCTGAGATCTCATTTACCAAGGAGCACAGGGGCAGCCTGAGTGTGAGATCTCATTCACCCAGGGGAACAGGGGCAGCCTGAGTCTGAGATCTCATTTACCCAGGGGAACAGGGGGAACAGGGGGAACAGGGGGAACAGGGCCAGCCTGAGTCTGAGATCTCATTCACCCAGGGGAACAGGGGGACAGGGGGCACAGGTTTAGCCTGAGTCTGAGATCTCATTCACCCAGGGGAACAGGGGGAACAGGGGGAACAGGGTTAGCCTGAGTCTGAGATCTCATTTACCCAGGGGAACAGGGGGAACAGGGGGAACAGGGTTAGCCTGAGTCTGAGATCTCATTCACCCAGGAGCACAGGGGGAACAGGGGCAGCCTGAGTCTGAGATCTCATTCACCCAGGAGAACAGGGGGAACAGGGGGAACAGGGGGCACAGGGGGAACAGGGGAAAAGGGGGAACAGGGCCAGCCTGAGTCTGAGATCTCATTCACCCAGGGGAACAGGGGGAACAGGGGGAACAGGGTTAGCCTGAGTCTGAGATCTCATTTACCCAGGGGAACAGGGGGAACAGGGGGAACAGGGTTAGCCTGAGTCTGAGATCTCATTCACCCAGGAGCACAGGGGGAACAGGGGCAGCCTGAGTCTGAGATCTCATTCACCCAGGGGAACAGGGGGAACAGGGGGAACAGGGGGAACAGGGGGCGCTGGGGGAACAGGGGAACAGGGGGAACAGGGGGAACAGGGTTAGCCTGAGTCTGAGATCTCATTTACCCAGGGGAACAGGGGGAACAGGGGGACAGGGGCAGCCTGAGTCTGAGATCTCATTCACCCAAGGGAACAGGGGGAACAGGGGGAACAGGGTTAGCCTGAGTCTGAGATCTCATTCACCCAGGAGCACAGGGGGAACAGGGGCAGCCTGAGTCTGAGATCTCATTCACCCAGGGGAACAGGGGGAACAGGGGGAACAGGGGGAACAGGGGGCGCTGGGGGAACAGGGGAACAGGGGGAACAGGGGGAACAGGGTTAGCCTGCATCTGAGATCTCATTCACCCAGGAGCACAGGGGGAACAGGGGCAGCCTGAGTCTGAGATCTCATTCACCCAGGGGAACAGGGGGAACAGGGGGAACAGGGGCAGCCTGAGTCTGAGATCTCATTCACCCAGGAGCACAGGGGGAACAGGGGCAGCCTGAGTCTGAGATCTCATTCACCCAGGGGGACAGGGGGAACAGGGGAAACAGGGTGACAGGGGGAACAGGGGGAGCAGGGTGAACAGGGGAACAGGGGGAACAGGGTTAGCCTGCGTCTGAGATCTCATTCACCCAAGAGCACAGGGGGAACAGGGGCAGCCTGAGTCTGAGATCTCATTCACCCAGGGGAACAGGGGGACAGGGGGAACAGGGTTAGCCTGAGTCTGAGATCTCATTCACCCAGGGGAACAGGGGGAACAGGGGGGACAGGGTTAGCCTGAGTCTGAGTTCTCATTTACCCAGGGGATCAGGGGGAACAGGGGGACAGGGGCAGCCTGAGTCTGAGATCTCATTCACCCAGGAGCACAGGGGGAACAGGGGCAGCCTGAGTCTGAGATCTCATTCACCCAAGGGAACAGGGGGACAGGGGGAACAGGGTTAGCCTGAGTCTGAGATCTCATTCACCCAGGGGAACAGGGGGAACAGGGGGGACAGGGTTAGCCTGAGTCTGAGATCTCATTTACCCAGGGGAACAGGGGGAACAGGGGGAACAGGGTTAGCCTGAGTCTGAGATCTCATTCGCCCAGGGGAACAGGGGGAACAGGGGGGACAGGGTTAGCCTGAGTCTGAGATCTCATTCACCCAGGGGAACAGGGGGAACAGGGGGCACAGGGTTAGCCTGAGTCTGAGATCTCATTTACCCAGGGGAACAGGGGGAACAGGGGGACAGGGGCAGCCTGAGTCTGAGATCTCATTCACCCAGGAGCAGGGGGAACAGGGGCAGCCTGAGTCTGAGATCTCATTCGCCCAGGGGGACAGGGGGAACAGGGGGAACAGGGTGACAGGGGGAACAGGGGGAGCAGGGGGAACAGGGGAACAGGGGGAACAGGGTTAGCCTGCGTCTGAGATCTCATTCACCCAGGAGCACAGGGGGAACAGGGGCAGCCTGAGTCTGAGATCTCATTCACCCAGGGGAACAGGGGGACAGGGGGAACAGGGTTAGCCTGAGTCTGAGATCTCATTCACCCAGGGGAACAGGGGGAACAGGGGGGACAGGGTTAGCCTGAGTCTGAGATCTCATTTACCCAGGGGAACAGGGGGAACAGGTGGACAGGGGCAGCCTGAGTCTGAGATCTCATTCACCCAGGAGCACAGGGGGAACAGGGGCAGCCTGAGTCTGAGATCTCATTCACCCAAGGGAACAGGGGGAACAGGGGGAACAGGGTTAGCCTGAGTCTGAGATCTCATTCACCCAGGAGCACAGGGGGAACAGGGGCAGCCTGAGTCTGAGATCTCATTCACCCAGGGGAACAGGGGGAACAGGGGGAACAGGGGGAACAGGGGGCGCTGGGGGAACAGGGGAACAGGGGGAACAGGGGGAACAGGGTTAGCCTGCATCTGAGATCTCATTCACCCAGGAGCACAGGGGGAACAGGGGCAGCCTGAGTCTGAGATCTCATTCACCCAGGGGAACAGGGGGAACAGGGGGAACAGGGGGAACAGGGCCAGCCTGAGTCTGAGATCTCATTCACCCAGGGGAACAGGGGGAACAGGGGGAACAGGGGCACAGGGGGAACAGGGGAATAGGGGGAACAGGGGGAACAGGGGGAACAGGGGGAACAGGGGCAGCCTGAGTCTGAGATAGATCTCATTCACCCAGGGGAACAGAGTTAGACTGAGTCTGAGATCACATTCACCCAGGGGAACAGGGGGAACAGGGGGAACAGGGGGAACAGGGGGAACATGGGGAACAGGGCCAGCCTGAGTCTGAGATAGATCTCATTCACCCAGGGGAACAGAGTTAGACTGAGTCTGAGATCACATTCACCCAGGGGAACAGGGGGAACAGGGGGAACAGGGGGAACATGGGGAACAGGGCCAGCCTGAGTCTGAGATCTCTTTCACCCAGGGGATCAGGGGGAACAGGGGGAACAGGGGAACGTGGGGAACAGGGGGAACAGGGGGAACAGGGGAACAGGGGAACAGGTGAACAGGGGGAACCGGGGGAAAAGGGGGAACAGGGGAACAAGGGGAACAGGGGAACAGGGGAACAGGGGAACAGGGGAAAAGGGGAACAGGGGGAACAGGGGGAACAGGGGAACAGGGGGAACAGGGGTAACAGGGGAAACAGGGGGAACAGGGGGAACAGGAGAAAAGGGGGAACAGGGGAACAGGGGGAACAGGGGAACAGGGGGAACAGGGGGACAGGGGGAACAGGGGAACAGGGGGAACAGGGGGAACAGGGGAACAGGGGGAACAGGGGAACAGGGGGAACAGGAGGAACAGGGGGAACAGGGGAACAGGGGGAACAGGGGTAACAGGGGAAACAGGGGGAACAGGGGGAACAGGAGAAAAGGGGGAACAGGGGAACAGGGGGAACAGGGGAACAGGGGGACAGGGGGAACAGTGGAAAAGGGGGAACAGGGGAACAGGGGAACATGGGGAACAGGGGGACAGGGGGAACAGGGGAACAGGGGGAACAGGAGGAACAGGGGGAACAGGGGAACAGGTGAACAGGGGGAACAGGGGGAACAGGGGGAACAGGGGAACAGGGGGAACAGGGGGAACAGGGGAACAGGGGAACAGGGGGAACAGGGGAACAGGGGAACAGGGGGAACAGGGGGAACAGGGGAACAGGGGAACAGGGGAACATGGGGAACAGGGGAATAGGGGGAACAGGGGGAACAGGGGTAACAGGGGAAACAGGGGGAACAGGGGGAACAGGGGGAACAGGGGAAAAGGGGGAACAGGGGAACAGGGGAACATGGGGAACAGGGGGACAGTGGAACAGGGGAACAGGGGGAACAGGGGAACAGGGGGAACAGGGGGAACAGGGGAACATTGGAACAGGGGGAACAGGGGAACAGGGGGAACATGGGAACAGGGGAACAGGGGGAACAGGGGAACAGGGGGAACAGGAGGAACAGGGGGAACAGGTGAACAGGGGAACAGGGGGAACAGGGGGAACAGGGGGTTGGGATAAATAAAGTTAAATGAAGATTGCTTGAACTTGATTGAACGGGTGAGAAACTGCTGATTGAACAAGAACAATGTTTAACGTCCAGGCTGAGAGCTCATTTACCCAGGGGAACAGGGGGAACAGGGCCAGCCTGAGTCTGAGATCTCATTAACCCAGGAGCACAGGGGCAGCCTGAGTCTGAGATCTCATTCACCCAGGGGAACAGGGGCAGCCTGAGTCTGAGATCTCATTCACCCAGGAGCAGCCTGAGTCTGAGATCTCATTCACCCAGGAGCACAGGGGCAGCCTGAGTCTGAGATCTCATTCACCCAGGGGGAACAGGGGCAGCCTGAGTCTGAGATCTCATTAACCCAGGAGCAGCCTGAGTCTGAGATCTCATTCACCCAGGGGAACAGGGGCAGCCTGAGTCTGAGATCTCATTCACCCAGGAGCAGCCTGAGTCTGAGATCTCATTCACCCAGGAGCACAGGGGCAGCCTGAGTCTGAGATCTCATTTACCAAGGAGCACAGGGGCAGCCTGAGTGTGAGATCTCATTCACCCAGGGGAACAGGGGCAGCCTGAGTCTGAGATCTCATTTACCCAGGGGAACAGGGGGAACAGGGGGAACAGGGGGAACAGGGCCAGCCTGAGTCTGAGATCTCATTCACCCAGGGGAACAGGGGGACAGGGGGCACAGGTTTAGCCTGAGTCTGAGATCTCATTCACCCAGGGGAACAGGGGGAACAGGGGGAACAGGGTTAGCCTGAGTCTGAGATCTCATTTACCCAGGGGAACAGGGGGAACAGGGGGAACAGGGTTAGCCTGAGTCTGAGATCTCATTCACCCAGGAGCACAGGGGGAACAGGGGCAGCCTGAGTCTGAGATCTCATTCACCCAGGAGAACAGGGGGAACAGGGGGAACAGGGGGCACAGGGGGAACAGGGGAAAAGGGGGAACAGGGCCAGCCTGAGTCTGAGATCTCATTCACCCAGGGGAACAGGGGGAACAGGGGGAACAGGGTTAGCCTGAGTCTGAGATCTCATTTACCCAGGGGAACAGGGGGAACAGGGGCAGCCTGAGTCTGAGATCTCATTAACCCAGGAGCACAGGGGCAGCCTGAGTCTGAGATCTCATTCACCCAGGGGAACAGGGGCAGCCTGAGTATGAGATCTCATTTACCCAGGGGAACAGGGGGAACAGGGGGAACAGGGTTAGCCTGAGTCTGAGATCTCATTCACCCAGGAGCACAGGGGGAACAGGGGCAGCCTGAGTCTGAGATCTCATTCACCCAGGGCAACAGGGGGAACAGGGGAACAGGGGGAGCAGGGCCAGCCTGAGTCTGAGATCTCATTCACCCAGGGGAACAGGGGGAACAGGGGGCACAGGGGGAACAGGGGAACAGGGGACCCGGGGGAACAAGGGAAACAGGGCCAGCCTGAGTCTGAGATCTCATTCACCCAGGGGAACAGGGGGAACAGGGGGAACAGGGGAACGTGGGGAACAGAGGGAACAGGGGGACAGGGGGAACAGGGGAACAGGGGACAGGGGAACAGGGGGAACAGGGGGAACAGGGGAACAGGTGAACAGGGGGAACAGGGGAACAGGGGGAACAGGGGAACAAGGGGAACAGGGGAACAGGGGAACAGGGGGAACAGGGGGAACAGGAGAAAAGGGGGAACAGGGGGAACAGGAGAAAAGGGGGAACAGGGGAACAGGGGGAACAGGGGAACAGGGGGAACAGGGGGACAGGGGGAACAGGGGAACATGGGGACAGGGGAACAGGGGAACAGGGGGAACAGGGGGAACAGGGGAACAGGGGGAACAGGGGGAACAGGGGAACAGGGGGAACAGGGGAACAGGGGGAACATGGGAACAGGGGAACAGGGGGAACAGGGGGAACAGGAGGAACAGGGGGAACAGTGGAACAGGGGAAAAGGGGAACAGGGGAACAGGGGGAACAGGGGGAACAGGGGTAACAGGGGTAACAGGGGGAACAGGGGGAACAATAGGAACAGGGGAAAAGGGGGAACAGGGGAACAGGGAAAACAGGGGGGCAGGGGAACAGGGGGACAGGGGGAACATGGGAACATGGGGAACAGGGGGACAGGGGAACAGGGGAACAGGGGGAACAGGGGAACAGGGGAACAGGGGGAACAGGGGGAACAGGGGAACATTGGAACAGGGGGAACAGGGGAACAGGGGGAACATGGGAACAGGGGAACAGGGGGAACAGGGGAACAGGGGGAACAGGAGGAACAGGGGGAACAGGTGAACAGGGGAACAGGGGGAACAGGGAGAACAGGGGGTTGGGATAAATAAAGTTAAATGAAGATTGCTTGAACTTGATTGAACGGGTGAGAAACTGCTGATTGAACAAGAACAATGTTTAACGTCCAGGCTGAGAGCTCATTTACCCAGGGGAACAGGGGGAACAGGGGCAGCCTGAGTCTGAGATCTCATTCACCCAGGGGAACAGGGGGAACAGGGGCAGCCTGAGTCTGAGATCTCATTAACCCAGGAGCACAGGGGCAGCCTGAGTCTGAGATCTCATTCACCCAGGGGAACAGGGGCAGCCTGAGTATGAGATCTCATTCACCCAGGAGCAGCCTGAGTCTGAGATCTCATTCACCCAGGGGAACAGGGGCAGCCTGAGTCTGAGATCTCATTCACCCAGGAGCAGCCTGAGTCTGAGATCTCATTCACCCAGGAGCACAGGGGCAGCCTGAGTCTGAGATCTCATTCACCCAGGGGAACAGGGGCAGCCTGAGTCTGAGATCTCATTAACCCAGGAGCAGCCTGAGTCTGAGATCTCATTCACCCAGGGGAACAGGGGCAGCCTGAGTCTGAGATCTCATTCACCCAGGAGCACAGGGGCAGCCTGAGTCTGAGATCTCATTTACCAAGGAGCACAGGGGCAGCCTGAGTGTGAGATCTCATTCACCCAGGGGAACAGGGGCAGCCTGAGTCTGAGATCTCATTTACCCAGGGGAACAGGGGGAACAGGGGGAACAGGGGGAACAGGGCCAGCCTGAGTCTGAGATCTCATTCACCCAGGGGAACAGGGGGACAGGGGGCACAGGTTTAGCCTGAGTCTGAGATCTCATTCACCCAGGGGAACAGGGGGAACATGGGGAACAGGGTTAGCCTGAGTCTGAGATCTCATTTACCCAGGGGAACAGGGGGAACAGGGGGAACAGTGTTAGCCTGAGTCTGAGATCTCATTCACCCAGGAGCACAGGGGGAACAGGGGCAGCCTGAGTCTGAGATCTCATTCACCCAGGGGAACAGGGGAAACAGGGGGAACAGGGGGCACAGGGGGCACAGGGGGAACAGGGGAAAAGGGGGAACAGGGCCAGCCTGAGTCTGATATCTCATTCACCCAGGGGAACAGGGGGAACAGGGGGAACAGGGGAAGCAGGGGGAACAGGGGAACAGGGGGAACAGGGGAAACAGGGTTAGCCTGCGTCTGAGATCTCATTCACCCAGGAGCACAGGGGGAACAGGGGAACAGGGGAACATTGGAACAGGGGGAACAGGGGGAACAGAGGAACAGGGGGAACAGGGGGAACAGGGGAACATTGGAACAGGGGGAACAGGGGAACAGGGGGAACATGGGAACAGGGGAACAGGGGGAACAGGGGAACAGGGGGAACAGGAGGAACAGGGGGAACAGGTGAACAGGGGAACAGGGGGAACAGGGGGAACAGGGGGTTGGGATAAATAAAGTTAAATGAAGATTGCTTGAACTTGATTGAACGGGTGAGAAACTGCTGATTGAACAAGAACAATGTTTAACGTCCAGGCTGAGAGCTCATTTACCCAGGGGAACAGGGGGAACAGGGGCAGCCTGAGTCTGAGATCTCATTAACCCAGGAGCACAGGGGCAGCCTGAGTCTGAGATCTCATTCACCCAGGGGAACAGGGGCAGCCTGAGTGTGAGATCTCATTAACCCAGGAGCACAGGGGCAGCCTGAGTCTGAGATCTCACTTACCCAGGGGAAGAGGGGGAGCAGGGGGATTAGGGGGAACAGGGGGACAGGGGGAACAGGGGCAGCCTGAGTCTGAGATCTCATTAACCCAGGGGAACAGGGGAAACAGGGGGAACAGGGGGAACAGGGGAACAGGGGGAACAGGGGGAACAGGGGCAGCCTGAGTCTGAGATCTCATTAACCCAGGGGAACAGGGGAAACAGGGGGAACAGGGGGAACAGGGGAACAGGGGGAACAGGGCCAGCCTGAGTCTGAGATCTCATTCACCCAGGGGAACAGGGGAAACAGGGGAAACAGGGTTAGCCTGAGTCTGAGATCTCACTTACCCAGGCGAACAGGGGGAACAGGGTTAGCCTGAGTCTGAGATCTCATTCACCCAGGAGCACAGGGGGAAATGGGGCAGCCTGAGTCTGAGATCTCATTCACCCAGGGGAACAGGGGGAACAGGGGGAACAGGGACAACCTGAGTCTGAGATCTCATTCACCCAGGGGAACAGGGGGAACAGGGGCACAGGGGAACAGGGGGAACAGGGGGAACAGGGGGAACAGGGCCAGCCTGAGTCTGAGATCTCATTCACCCAGGGGAACAGGGGGAACAGGGGGAACAGGGGGAACAGGGTGACAGGGGGAACAGGGGGAGCAGGGGGAACAGGGGGAACAGGGGGAACAGGGTTAGCCTGCGTCAGAGATCTCATTCACCCAGGAGCACAGGGGGAACAGGGGCAGCCTGAGTCTGAGATCTCATTCACCCAGGGGAACCGGGGAAACAGGGGGAACAGGGGGAACAGGGGAACAGGGGGAACAGGGCCAGCCTGAGTCTGAGATCTCATTCACCCAGGGGAACAGGGGAAACAGGGGGAACAGGGTTAGCCTGAGTCTGAGATCTCACTTACCCAGGGGAACAGGGGGAACAGGGTTAGCCTGAGTCTGAGATCTCATTCACCCAGGAGCACAGGGGGAACAGGGGCAGCCTGAGTCTGAGATCTCATTCACCCAGGGGAACAGGGGGAACAGGGGGAACAGGGCCAGCCTGAGTCTGAGATCTCATTCACCCAGGGGAACAGGGGGACAGGGGGAACAGGGGGCACAGGGGAACAGGGGGAACAGGGGGAACAGGGGGAACAGGGCCAGCCTGAGTCTGAGATCTCATTCACCCAGGGGAACAGGGGGAACAGGGGTAACAGGGGGAACAGGGTGAAAGGGGGAACAGGGGGAGCAGGGGGAACAGGGGAACAGGGGGAACAGGGGGAACAGGGTTAGCCTGCGTCAGAGATCTCATTCACCCAGGAGCACAGGGGGAACAGGGGCAGCCTGAGTCTGAGATCTCATTCACCCAGGGGAACAGGGGAAACAGGGGGAACAGGGGAACAGGGGGAACAGGGGGAACAGGGCCAGCCTGAGTCTGAGATCTCATTCACCCAGGGGCACAGGGGGAACAGGGGCAGCCTGAGTCTGAGATCTCATTCACCCAGGGGAACAGGGGGAACAGGGGGAACAGGGCCAGCCTGAGTCTGAGATCTCATTCACCCAGGGGAACAGGGGGACAGGGGGAACAGGGGGCACAGGGGAACAGGGGGAACAGGGGGAACAGGGGGAACAGGGCCAGCCTGAGTCTGAGATCTCATTCACCCAGGGGAACAGGGGGAACAGGGGTAACAGGGGGAACAGGGTGACAGGGGGAACAGGGGGAGCAGGGGGAACAGGGGAACAGGGGGAACAGGGGGAACAGGGTTAGCCTGCGTCAGAGATCTCATTCACCCAGGAGCACAGGGGGAACAGGGGCAGCCTGAGTCTGAGATCTCATTCACCCAGGGGAACAGGGGAAACAGGGGGAACAGGGGAACAGGGGGAACAGGGGGAACAGGGCCAGCCTGAGTCTGAGATCTCATTCACCCAGGGGCACAGGGGGAACAGGGGCAGCCTGAGTCTGAGATCTCATTCACCCAGGGGAACAGGGGAAACAGGGGGATCAGGGGGAACAGGGGAACAGGGGGAACAGGGGTAACAGGGCCAGCCTGAGTCTGAGATCTCATTCACCCAGGGGAACAGGGGAAACAGGGGGAACAGGGTTAGCCTGAGTCTGAGATCTCACTTACCCAGGGGAACAGGGGCAGCCGAACTCTGAGATCTCATTCACCCAGGGGAACAGGGGCAGCCTGAGTCTGAGATCTCATTCACCCAGGGGAACAGGGGCAGCCTGAGTCTAATATCTCATTCACCCAGGGGCACAGGGGGAACAGGGGCAGCCTGAGTCTGAGATCTCATTCACCCAGGGGAACAGGGGAAACAGGGGGAACAGGGGGAACAGGGGAACAGGGGGAACAGGGGGAACAGGGCCAGCCTGAGTCTGAGATCTCATTCACCCAGGGGAACAGGGGAAACAGGGGGAACAGGGTTAGCCTGAGTCTGAGATCTCACTTACCCAGGGGAACAGGGGGAACAGGGTTAGCCTGAGTCTGAGATCTCATTCACCCAGGGGAACAGGGCCAACAGGGGGAACAGGGCCAGCCTGAGTCTGAGATCTCATTCACCCAGGGGAACAGGGGGACAGGGGGAACAGGGGGCACAGGGGGAACAGGGGGAACAGGGGGAACAGGGGGAAAAGGGCCAGCCTGAGTCTGAGATCTCATTCACCCAGGGGAACAGGGGGAACAGGGGGAACAGGGGGAACAGGGGGAGCAGGGGGAACAGGGGAACATGGGGAACAGGGGGAACAGGGTTAGCCTGCGTCAGAGATCTCATTCACCCAGGAGCACAGGGGGAACAGGGGCAGCCTGAGTCTGAGATCTCATTCACCCAGGGGAACAGGAGTAGCCTGAGTCTGAGATCTCATTCACCCAGGGGAACAGGGGCAGCCTGACTCTGAGATCTCATTCACCCAGGGGAACAGGGGCAGCCTGAGTCTGAGATCTCATCCACCCAGGGGAACAGGGGCAGCCTGAGTCTAATATCTCATTCACCCAGGGGCACAGGGGGAACAGGGGCAGCCTGAGTCTGAGATCTCATTAACCCAGGAGCACAGGGGGAACAGGGGGAACAGGGCCAGCCTGAGTCTCAGATCTCATTCACCCAGGGGAACAGGGGAAACAGGGGGACAGGGGGAACAGGGGGAACAGGGCCAGCCTGAGTCTGAGATCTCATTCACCCAGGGGAACAGGGGGACAGGGGGAACAGGGTTAGCCTGAGTCTGAGATCTCATTTACTCATGGGAACTGGGGGAACAGGGGGAACAGGGTTAGCCTGAGTCTGAGATCTCATTCACCCAGGAGCACAGGGGGAACAGGGGCAGCCTGAGTCTGAGATCTCATTCACCCAGGGGAACAGGGGGAACAGGGCCAGCCTGAGTCTGAGATCTCATTCACCCAGGGGAACAGGGGGAAATGGGGCAGCCTGAGTCTGAGATCTCATTCACCCAGGGGAACAGGGGGAACAGGGGGAACAGGGCCAACCTGAGTCTGAGATCTCATTCACCCAGGGGAACAGGGGGAACAGGGGGAACAGGGCCAGCCTGAGTCTGAGATCTCATTCACCCAGGGGAACAGGGGGAACAGGGGGACCCGGGGGAACAGGGGAAACAGGGCCAGCCTGAGTCTGAGATCTCATTCACCCAGGGGAACAGGGGGAACAGGGGAACGTGGGGAACAGGGGGAACAGGGGAACAGGGGACAGGGGAACAGGGGGAACAGGGGGAACAGGGGAACAGGTGAACAGGGGGAACAGGGGGAACAGGGGGAACAGGGGAACAGGGGGACAAGGGGAACAGGGGAACAGGGGAACAGGGGAAAAGGGGAACAGGGGGAACAGGGGGAACAGGGGGAACATGGGAACAGGTGGAACAGGGGTAACAGGGGTAACAGGGGGAACAGGAGAAAAGGGGGAACAGGGGAACAGGGGGAACAGGGGAACAGGGGGAACAGGGGGACAGGGGGAACAGGGGGACATGGGAACAGGGGAACAGGGGAACAGGGGGAACAGGGGGAACAGGGGAACAGGGGAACAGGGGGAACAGGGGAACAGGGGGAACAGGGGAACAGGGAGAACAGGAGGAACAGGGGGAACAGGGGAACAGGTGAACAGGGGGAACAGGGGGAACAGGGGAACAGGGGGAAAAGGGGGAACAGGGGGCACAGGGGAAACAGGGGAAACAGGGGGAACAGGGGGAACAGGAGGAACAGTGGAAAAGGGGGAACAGGGGAACAGGGGGAACAGGGGGACAGGGGAACAGGGGGAACAGGGGGACAGGGGGAACAGGGGAACAGGGGGACAGGGGAACAGGGGAACAGGGGGAACATGGGAACAGGGCAACAGGGGGAACAGGGGAACAGGGGGAACAGGAGGAACAGGGGGAACAGGTGAACAGGGGAACAGGGGGAACAGGGGTTTGGGATAAATAAAGTTAAATTAAGATTGCTTGAACTTGATTGAACGGGTGAGAAACTACTGATTGAACAAGAACAATGTTTAACGTCCAGGCTGAGAGCTCATTTACCCAGGGGAACAGGGGGAACAGGGGCAGCCTGAGTCTGAAATCTCATTAACCCAGGAGCACAGGGGCAGCCTGAGTCTGAGATCTCACTTACCCAGGGGAACAGGGGGAACAGGGGGAACAGGGGGAACAGGGGGACAGGGGGAACAGGGGAACATGGGGACAGGGGAACAGGGGAACAGGGGGAACAGGGGGAACAGGGGAACAGGGGAAACAGGGGGAACAGGGTTAGCCTGAGTCTGAGATCTCACTTACCCAGGGGAACAGGGGGAACAGGGTTAGCCTGAGTCTGAGATCTCATTCACCCAGGAGCACAGGGGGAACAGGGGCAGCCTGAGTCTGAGATCTCATTCACCCAGGGGAACAGGGGGAACAGGGGGAACAGGGCCAGCCTGAGTCTGAGATCTCATTCACCCAGGGGAACAGGGGGACAGGGGGAACAGGGGGCACAGGGGAACAGGGGGAACAGGGGGAACAGGGCCAGCCTGAGTCTGAGATCTCATTCACCCAGGGGAACAGGGGGAACAGGGGGAACAGGGGGAACAGGGTGACAGGGGGAACAGGGGAAGCAGGGGGAAAAGGGGAACAGGGGGAACAGGGGGAACAGGGTTAGCCTGCGTCAGAGATCTCATTCACCCAGGAGCACAGGGGGAACAGGGGCAGCCTGAGTCTGAGATCTCATTCACCCAGGGGAACAGGGGCAGCCTGACTCTGAGATCTCATTCACCCAGGGGAACAGGGGCAGCCTGAGTCTGAGATCTCATCCACCCAGGGGAACAGGGGCAGCCTGAGTCTAATATCTCATTCACCCAGGGGCAGAGGGGGAACAGGGGCAGCCTGAGTCTGAGATCTCATTAACCCAGGAGCACAGGGGGAACAGGGGGAACAGGGCCAGCCTGAGTCTCAGATCTCATTCACCCAGGGGAACAGGGGAAACAGGGGGACAGGGGGAACAGGGGGAACAGGGCCAGCCTGAGTCTGAGATCTCATTCACCCAGGGGAACAGGGGGAACAGGGGGAACAGGGTTAGCCTGAGTCTGAGATCTCATTTACCCAGGGGAACAGGGGGAACAGGGGGAACAGGGTTAGCCTAAGTCTGAGATCTCATTCACCCAGGAGCACAGGGGGAACAGGGGCAGCCTGAGTCTGAGATCTCATTCACCCAGGGGAACAGGGGAACAGGGGGAACAGGGGGAACAGGGGAACAGGGGGAACAGGGGAACAGGGGAACAGGGGGAACAGGGGAACAGGGGGAACATGGGAACAGGGGAACAGGGGGAACAGGGGAACAGGGGGAACAGGAGGAACAGGGGGAACAGGGGGAACAGGGGGAACAGGGGAACGTGGGGAACAGGGGAAAAGGGGAACAGGGGGAACAGGGGGAACAGGGGGAACAGGGGAAACAGGAGGAACAGGGGAAAAGGGGGAACAGGGGAAACAGGGGGACAGGGGAACAGGGGGAACAGGGGGACAGGGGGAACAGGGGAACAGGGGGACAGGGGAACAGGGGGAACAGGGGGAACAGGGGGAACAGGGGAACAGGGGGAACAGGGGGAACAGGGGGAACAGGGGAACAGGGGGAACATGGGAACAGGGGAACAGGGGGAACAGGGGAACAGGGGGAACAGGGGAACAGGGGGAACAGGGGGAACAGGGGAACAGGGGGAACATGGGAACAGGGGAACAGGGGGAACAGGGGAACAGGTGAACAGGGGAACAGGGGGAACAGGGGGAACAGGGGGAACAGGGGAACAGGGGAACAGGGGGAACAGGGGGAACAGGGGGAACAGGGGAACAGGGGGAACATGGGAACAGGGGAACAGGGGGAACAGGGGAACAGGGGGAACAGGGGAACAGGGGGAACAGGAGGAACAGGGGGAACAGGTGAACAGGGGAACAGGGGGAACAGGGGGAACAGGGGGTTGGGATAAATAAAGTTAAATGAAGATTGCTTGAACTTGATTGAACGGGTGAGAAACTTCTGATTGAACAAGAACAATGTTTAACGTCCAGGCTGAGAGATCATTTACCCAGGGGAACAGGGGGAATAGGGGCAGCCTGAGTCTGAGATCTCATTAACCCAGGAGCACAGGGGCAGCCTGAGTCTGAGATCTCATTCACCCAGGGGAACAGGGGCAGCCTGAGTCTGAAATCTCATTAACCCAGGAGCACAGGGGCAGCCTGAGTCTGAGATCTCACTTACCCAGGGGAACAGGGGGAACAGGGGGAACAGGGGGAACAGGGGGACAGGGGGAACAGGGGAACATGGGGACAGGGGAACAGGGGAACAGGGGGAACAGGGGGAACAGGGGAACAGGGGAAACAGGGGGAACAGGGTTAGCCTGAGTCTGAGATCTCACTTACCCAGGGGAACAGGGGGAACAGGGTTAGCCTGAGTCTGAGATCTCATTCACCCAGGAGCACAGGGGGAACAGGGGCAGCCTGAGTCTGAGATCTCATTCACCCAGGGGAACAGGGGGAACAGGGGGAACAGGGCCAGCCTGAGTCTGAGATCTCATTCACCCAGGGGAACAGGGGGACAGGGGGAACAGGGGGCACAGGGGAACAGGGGGTACAGGGGGAACAGGGGGAACAGGGCCAGCCTGAGTCTGAGATCTCATTCACCCAGGGGAACAGGGGGAACAGGGGGAACAGGGGGAACAGGGTGACAGGGGGAACAGGGGAAGCAGGGGGAACAGGGGAACAGGGGGAACAGGGGGAACAGGGTTAGCCTGCGTCAGAGATCTCATTCACCCAGGAGCACAGGGGGAACAGGGGCAGCCTGAGTCTGAGATCTCATTCACCCAGGGGAACAGGGGCAGCCTGACTCTGAGATCTCATTCACCCAGGGGAACAGGGGCAGCCTGAGTCTGAGATCTCATCCACCCAGGGGAACAGGGGCAGCCTGAGTCTAATATCTCATTCACCCAGGGGCAGAGGGGGAACAGGGGCAGCCTGAGTCTGAGATCTCATTAACCCAGGAGCACAGGGGGAACAGGGGGAACAGGGCCAGCCTGAGTCTCAGATCTCATTCACCCAGGGGAACAGGGGAAACAGGGGGACAGGGGGAACAGGGGGAACAGGGCCAGCCTGAGTCTGAGATCTCATTCACCCAGGGGAACAGGGGGAACAGGGGGAACAGGGTTAGCCTGAGTCTGAGATCTCATTTACCCAGGGGAACAGGGGGAACAGGGGGAACAGGGTTAGCCTAAGTCTGAGATCTCATTCACCCAGGAGCACAAGGGGAACAGGGGCAGCCTGAGTCTGAGATCTCATTCACCCAGGGGAACAGGGGAACAGGGGGAACAGGGGGAACAGGGGAACAGGGGGAACAGGGGGAACAGGGGAACAGGGGAACAGGGGGAACAGGGGAACAGGGGGAACATGGGAACAGGGGAACAGGGGGAACAGGGGAACAGGGGGAACAGGAGGAACAGGGGGAACAGGGGAAAAGGTGAACAGGGGGAACAGGGGGAACAGGGGGAACAGGGGAACAGGGGAACATGGGGAACAGGGGAAAAGGGGAACAGGGGGAACAGGGGGAACAGGGGGAACAGGGGAAACAGGAGGAACAGGGGAAAAGGGGGAACAGGGGAAACAGGGGGACAGGGGAACAGGGGGAACAGGGGGACAGGGGGAACAGGGGAACAGGGGGACAGGGGAACAGGGGGAACAGGGGGAACAGGGGGAACAGGGGAACAGGGGGAACAGGGGGAACAGGGGGAACAGGGGAACATGGGAACAGGGGAACAGGGGGAACAGGGGAACAGGGGGAACAGGGGAACAGGGGGAACAGGAGGAACAGGGGGAACAGGGGAACAGGGGAACAGGGGAAACAGGGGGAACAGGGTTAGCCTGAGTCTGAGATCTCACTTACCCAGGGGAACAGGGGGACAGGGTTAGCCTGAGTCTGAGATCTCATTCACCCAGGAGCACAGGGGGAACAGGGGCAGCCTGAGTCTGAGATCTCATTCACCCAGGGGAACAGGGGGAACAGAGGAACAGGGGAACAGGGGGAACAGGGGGAACAGGGGAACAGGGGGAACATGGGAACAGGGGGAACAGGGGAACAGGGGGAACAGGAGGAACAGGGGGAACAGGGGAACAGGTGAACAGGGGGAACAGGGGAACAGGGGGAACATGGGAACAGGGGAACATGGGGAACAGGGGAAAAGGGGAACAGGGGGAACAGGGGGAACAGGGGGAACAGGGGAAACAGGAGGAACAGGGGAAAAGGGGGAACAGGGGAACAGGGGGAACAGGGGGACAGGGGAACAGGGGGAACAGGGGGACAGGGGGAACAGGGGAACAGGGGGACAGGGGAACAGGGGAACAGGGGGAACAGGGGGAACAGGGGGAACAGGGGAACAGGGGGAACAGGGGGAACAGGGGGAACAGGGGAACAGGGGGAACATGGGAACAGGGGAACAGGGGGAACAGGGGAACAGGGGGAACAGGGGAACAGGGGAACAGGGGGAACAGGGGCAGCCTGAGTCTGAGATCTCATTAACCCAGGAGCACAGGGGCAGCCTGAGTCTGAGATCTCATTCACCCAGGAGCACAGGGGGAACAGGGTTAGCCTGAGTCTGAGATCTCATTAACCCAGGAGCACAGGGGCAGCCTGAGTCTGAGATCTCATTCACCCAGGGGAACAGGGGCAGCCTGAGTCTGAGATCTCATTAACCCAGGAGCACAGGGGGAACAGGGGCAGCCTGAGTCTGAGATCTCATTCACCCAGGGGAACAGGGGGAACAGGGGGAACAGGGGGAACAGGGGAACAGGGGGAACAGGGCCAGCCTGAGTCTGAGATCTCATTTACCCAGGGGAACAGGGGGAACAGGGGGAACAGGGTTAGCCTGAGTCTGAGATCTCATTCATCCAGGAGCACAGGGGGAACAGGGGGAACAGGGTTAGCCTGAGTCTGAGATCTCATTCACCCAGGAGCACAGGGGGAACAGGGGCAGCCTGAGTCTGAGATCTCATTCACCCAGGGGAACAGGGGGAACAGGGGGAACAGGGGGCACAGGGGGAACAGGGGAACAGGGGGAACAGGGCCAGCCTGAGTCTGAGATCTCATTCACCAAGGGGATCAGGGGGAACAGGGGGAACAGGGGGAACAGGGGGAGCAGGGGGAACAGGGGAACAGGGGGAACAGGGGGAACAGGGTTAGCCTGCGTCTGAGATCTCATTCACCCAGGAGCACAGGGGGAACAGGGGCAGCCTGAGTCTGAGATCTCATTCACCCAGGGGAACAGGGGGAACAGGGGGACCAGGGCCAGCCTGAGTCTGAGATCTCATTCACCCAGGGGAACAGGGGGAACAGGGGGAACAGGGGGAACAGGGGCACAGGGGGAACAGGGGAACAGGGGGAACAGGGGGAACAGGGGCAGCCTGAGTCTGAGATCTCTTTCACCCAGGGGAACAGAGTCAGACTGAGTCTGAGATCACATTCACCCAGGGGAACAGGGGGAACAGGGGGAACAGGGGGAACATGGGGAACAGGGCCAGCCTGAGTCTGAGATCTCTTTCACCCAGGGGATCAGGGGGAACAGGGGGAACAGGGGGAACAGGGGAATGTGGGGAACAGGGGGAACAGGGGGACAGGGGGAACAGGGGAACAGGGGGACAGGGGAACAGGGGGAACAGGGGGAACAGGGGGTACAGGGGAACAGGGGAACAGGGGAACAGGGGGAACAGGGGGAACAGGGGGAACAGGGGAACAGGGGGAACAGGGGAACAGGGGAAACAGGGGGAACAGGGGGAACAGGAGAAAAGGGGGAACAGTGGAACAGGGGGAACAGGGGAACAGGGGGAACAGGGGGACAGGGGGAACAGGGGAACATGGGGACAGGGGAACAGGGGGAACAGGGGAACAGGGGGAACAGGGAAACAGGGGGAACAGGGGAACAGGGGGAACATGGGAACAGGGGAACAGGGGGAACAGGGGAACAGAGGGAACAGGGGGAACAGGGGGAACAGGGGAACAGGTGAACAGGGGGAACAGGGGGAACAGGGGAACAGGGGAACAGGGGAACATGGGGAACAGGGGAAAAGGGGAACAGGGGGAACAGGGGGAACAGGGGAAACAGGGGGAACAGGGGGAACAGGGGAAAAGGGGGAACAGGGGAACAGGGGAAACAGGGGGACAGGGGAACAGGGGGAACAGGGGGACAGGGGGAACAGGGGAACATGGGGAACAGGGGGACAGGGGAACAGGGGGACAGGGGAACAGGGGGAACAGGGGAACAGGGGGAACAGGGGAACAGGGGAACAGGGGAACAGGGGGAACAGGGGGACAGGGGGAACATGGGAACAGGGGAACAGGGGGAACAGGGGAAAAGGGGAACAGGGGGAACAGGGGGAACAGGGGAAACAGGGGGAACAGGGGGAACAGGGGAAAAGGGGGAACAGGGGAACAGGGGGAACAGGGGGACAGGGGAACAGGGGGAACAGGGGAACAGGGGGAACAGGGGGACAGGGGGAACATGGGAACAGGGGAACAGGGGGAACAGGGGAACAGGGGGAACAGGGGAACAGGGGGAACAGGGGAACACGGGGAACACAGGAACAGGGGAACAGGGGGAACAGGGGAACAGGGGGAACAGGGGGAACAGGGGAACAGGGGGAACAGGGGGAACAGGGGGTTGGGATAAATAAAGTTAAATGAAGATTGCTTGAACTTGATTGAACGGGTGAGAAACTGCTGATTGAACAAGAACAATGTTTAACGTCCAGGCTGAGAGATCATTTACCCAGGGGAACAGGGGGAACAGGGGCAGCCTGAGTCTGAGATCTCATTCACATCAGGGGACCAGAGCAGAAACTCAGCTGGCAAAGCTTTTACCCTTTCAGCCAGGAGGTTCAGCCAGGACATTCAGCCAGGAGGTTCAGCCAGGACATCCAGCCAGGATATTCAGCCTGGATATTCAGCCAGGAAATTCAGCCAGGAGATTCAGTCAGGACATTCAGTCAGGACATTCAGTCTGGACATTCAGTCAGGACATTCAGTCAGGACATTCAGCCAGGACATTCGGTCAGGACATTCAGCCAGGACATTCAGTCAGGACATTCAGTCAGGACATTCAGTCAGGACATTCAGCCAGGACATTCAGCCAGGACATTCAGTCAGGACATTCAGCCAGGATATTCAGCCAGGAGATTCAGCCAGGAGATTCAGCCAGGATATTCAGCCAGGAGATTCAGTCAGGAGATTCAACCAGGAGACACATTCTGACTCCAGACAGAGTGAGGTGGGTGGATGCCATTCAGCACATAGTAGTTTCTGTGATTACCTGTCTACAAAGTCAACTGTTCCTGGAGACCCAGCTGCAGCCAGTCTGATCTGCAGCGTGTCTGATCTGCAGCCAGTCTGATCTGCAACCAGTCTGATCTGCAGCCAGTCTGATCTGCAGCCAGTCTGATCTGCAACCAGTCTGATCTGCAACCAGTCTGATCTGCAACGAGTTTGATCTGCAGCCAGTCTGATCTGCAACCAGTCTGATATGCAGCCAGTCTTATCTGCAGCCAGTCTTATCTGTAGCCAGTCTGATCTGCAGCCAGTCTGATCTGTAGCCAGTCTGATCTGCAGCCAGTCTGATCTGCAGCCAGTCTGATCTGTAGCCAGTCTGATCTGCAACCAGTCTGATCTGCAGCCAGTCTGATCTGCAACCAGTCTGATCTGCAGCCAGTCTGATCTGTAGCCAGTCTGATCTGTAGCCAGTCTGATCAGCAGCCAGTCTGATCTGTAGCCAGTCTGATCTGCAGCCAGTCTGATCTGCAGCTAGTCTGATCTGCAGCCAGTCTGATCTGTAGCTAGTCTGATCTGCAGCCAGTCTGATCTGCAGCCAGTCTGATCTGTAGCTAGTCTGATCTGCAGCCAGTCTGATCTGCAGCCAGTCTGATCTGTAGCCAATCTGATCTAGAGCCAGAGTCTCTGACTGCTCTAAAGGCAGTAGCATAACTCTGTTGTGCTGTGTCATTCCACCTGCTGCAGTCTGAGGCAGCAGTCTGAGTCTGCATCCCAAATGACACCCTATTCTCTATACAGTGCACTACTTTAGACCAGGACCCAAAAACACTAAGTAGAGAATATGGTGTTATTTGGAACGGTCCTGGAGCTCGCTGGAGACCAGGGGCCAGGGCGGATCGCATCATAATAACACAAAGGCTGTGTCCCAAATGACACCCTATTTGGAATGCAGACAAAGTTCCAAGCACTGGCAGGGTTTCAGTCTTTCTATATTCACATAAAGGAAAAAGCAGTAGATTGCTTTACTTCACAGTTGTTACAATCAAAAACACTTGGCTGGCTGGCTGCCTGGCTGACTAGGTGGCTAGCTGGGTGGCTGGCTGGGTGGGTGGCTAGCTGGGTGGCTAGCTGGGTGGCTGGCTGGGTGGCTGGGTGGGTGGCTAGCTGGGTGGCTGGCTGGGTGGCTGGCTGGGTGGCTAGCTGGGTGGGTGGCTGGCTGGGTGGCTGGCTGGGTGGGTGGGTGGCTAGCTGGGTGGCTAGCTGGGTGGCTGGCTGGGTGGCTGGGTGGGTGGCTAGCTGGGTGGCTGGCTGGGTGGCTGGCTGGGTGGCTAGCTGGGTGGGTGGCTGGCTGGGTGGCTGGCTGGGTGGCTAGCTGGGTGGCTGGCTGGGTGGCTGGCTGGGTGGCTGGCTGGGTGGCTGGCTGGATGGGTGGCTGGGTGGCTGACTAGGTGGCTGGCTGGGTGGCTGGCTGGGTGGGTGGCTAGCTGGGTGGCTAGCTGGGTGGCTAGCTGGGTGGCTGACTAGGTGGCTAGCTGGGTGGCTGGCTGGGTGGGTGGCTAGCTGGGTGGCTAGCTGGGTGGCTGGCTGGGTGGCTGGGTGGGTGGCTAGCTGGGTGGCTGGCTGGGTGGCTGGCTGGGTGGCTGGCTGGGTGGGTGGCTGGCTGGGTGGCTGGCTGGGTGGCTAGCTGGGTGGCTATCTGGGTGGCTGGCTGGGTGGCTAGCTGGGTGGCTAGCTGTGTGGCTAGCTGGGTGGCTAGCTGGGTGGCTAGCTGGGTGGCTGGCTGGGTGGCTGGCTGGGTGGCTAGCTGTGTGGCTAGCTGGGTGGCTAGCTGGGTGGCTAGCTGTGTGGCTAGCTGGGTGGCTAGCTGGGTGGCTAGCTGGGTGGCTAGCTGGGTGTTGTGTTGAAGTCTTTTCTCACCCAAACGGAACAAGGGGGCAGATTAGAACACAACTGAAATATATGAAGCGTCTGTTTCTATGGTGATGACCGGCTGTATAGGACTCAGGTCAGTTCCATTTCAGTTCCAGTCAAATCCAGAAAAGTAAAGCAAATGTCAAAATCAATTCCAAACGTTCCTCATTGAAAAGCATGAAAGAGAATTGGAACTGACCCCAACCCTGCTGCTGTATAGGACAGGAGTGCAGTGAGGATGACAGAGTGGAGACTAGAGGTATGGTTGGACAAGCGTATCCAATTAGCTGGCTCCCCTCACCGCAAAACTCTGAATATTACCGACTTTAATGAGAGCTTTAGTAAAGAGAGCCTCGGCGGCAAACAACCGAATAACCAGGCTGTCATTAGAGAATAACCAGGCTGTCATTAGAGAATAACCAGGCTGTCATTAGAGAATAACCAGGCTGTCATTAGAGAATAACCAGGCTGTCATTAGAGAATAACCAGGCTGTCATTAGAGAATAACCAGGCTGTCATTAGAGAATAACCAGGCTGTCATTAGAGAATAACCAGGCTGACATTAGAGAATAACCAGGCTGTCATTAGAGAATAACCAGGCTGTCATTAGAGAATAACCAGGTTGTCATTAGAGAATTATACAGAGCATAAAACAACATAAAACAATGAGGGAATAACATTATTATACAGCTGATCATGAAGCTGATTGATCATGAAACTGATTGATCAAACTGATTGATCCTGAAACTGATTAATCAAACTGATTGATCATGAAACTGATTGATCAAACTGATTGATCATGAAACTGATTGATCAAACTGATTGATCCTGAAACTGATTGATCCTGAAACTGATTGATCCTGAAACTGATTGATCATGAAACTGATTGATCATGAAACAGTCTGTCTGTCTGTTATAAAGGATAGATAGAAAAGCCTTTAACGTTATGAAGAGAGAATCAGGCTGTCTGTCATGTTGATTTCTATTTTTATTGATTTTATTTATGGATCTGGGCACCAGTGTGAAGGGACCAGGTAGAGAGTAAAGTTTCCACTTAATTCCTGTCTCAGCCCTGAACCCAGGGGCACAGCTCTTATCAGACAGCAACAGCAGGAAGACACACTGCCTCTACTGCTCTCAGACCTCAGCCCCTACTCTGTCTGTCTGTCTCTGCTATCTATCCCCAGACCTCAGCCCCTACTCTGTCTGTCTGTCTCTGCTATCTATCCCCAGACCTCAGCCCCTACTCTGTCTGTCTGTCTGTCTCTGCTATCTATCCCCAGACCTCAGCCCCTACTCTGTCTATCTGTCTGTCTCTGCTATCTATCCCAAGACCTTGATGGGAAATGATGTAAATATATCACTAGCCACTTTAAACAATGCTACCTTATATAATGTTACTTACCCTACATTATTCATCTCATATGCATACGTATATACTGTACTCTATATCATCGACTGTATCCTTATGTAATACATGTATCACTAGCCACTTTAAACTATGCCACTTTGTTTACATACTCATCTCATTTGTACATACTGTACTCGATACCATCTACTGTATCTTGCCTATGCTGCTCTGTACCATCACTCATTCATATATCCTTATGTACATATTCTTTATCCCCTTACACTGTGTACAAGACAGTAGTTTTGGAATTGTTAGTTAGATCACTTGTTATTACTGCATTGTCGGAACTAGAAGCACAAGCATTTCGCTACACTCGCATTAACATCTGCTAACCATGTGTATGTGACAAATAAAATGTGATTTGATTTTTGATTTTGAGCCCCTACTCTGTCTGTCTGTCTGTCTGTCTGTCTGTCTGTCTGTCTGTCTGTCTGTCTGTCTGTCTGTCTGTCTGTCTGTCTGTCTGTCTGTCTGTCTGTATGTCTGTCTGTCTGTCTGTCTGTCTGTCTGTCTGTCTGTCTGTCTGTCTGTCTGTCTGTCTGTCTGTCTGTCTGTCTGTCTGTCTGTCTGTCTGTCTGTCTGTCTGTCTGTCTGTCTGTCTGTCTGTCTGTCTGTCTGTCTGTCTGTCTGTATGTCTGTCTGTCTGTCTGTCTGTCTGTCTGTATGTCTGTCTGTCTGTATGTCTGTCTGTCTGTCTGTCTGTCTGTCTGTCTGTCTGTCTGTCTGTCACCTACAAGTACTGGCCATGTATTGTAGTTTTAAAGAGCAGGAAGTCCATAGAGTGTCATTCATTTACATTTTAACCGGTCAGTCAATATTGTCAGGATGTGGTGAGGTAATGTTAGAGAGAACCTGGTGAGGTGAGGTAATGTTAGAGAGAACCTGGGCAGGTGAGGTGAGGTAATGTTAGAGAGAACCTGGGCAGGTGAGGTGAGGTAATGTTAGAGAGAACCTGGGCAGGTGAGGTGAGGTAATGTTAGAGAGAACCTGGGCAGGTGAGGTGAGGTAATGTTAGAGAGAACCTGGGCAGGTGAGGTGAGGTAATGTTAGAGAGAACCTGGGCAGGTGAGGTGAGGTAATGTTAGAGAGAACATTAGCAGGTGAGGTGAGGTAATGTTAGAGAGAACCTGGGCAGGTGAGGTGAGGTAATGTTAGAGAGAACCTGGGCAGGTGAGGTGAGGTAATGTTAGAGAGAACCTGGGCAGGTGAGGTGAGGTAATGTTAGAGAGAACATTAGCAGGTGAGGTGAGGTAATGTTAGAGAGAACCTGGGAAGGTGAGGTGAGGTAATGTGAGAGAGAACCTGGGCAGGTGAGGTGAGGTAATGTCAGAGAGAACCTTACCATGTGAGGTGAGGTAATGTGAGAGAGAACCTGGGCAGGTGAGGTGACGTAATGTTAGAGAGAACCTGGGCAGGTGAGGTGAGGTAATGTTAGAGAGAACCTGGGCAGGTGAGGTGAGGTAATGTTAGAGAGAACATTAGCAGGTGAGGTGAGGTAATGTTAGAGAGAACCTGGGAAGGTGAGGTGAGGTAATGTGAGAGAGAACCTGGGCAGGTGAGGTGAGGTAATGTCAGAGAGAACCTTACCATGTGAGGTGAGGTAATGTGAGAGAGAACCTGGGCAGGTGAGGTGACGTAATGTTAGAGAGAACCTGGGCAGGTGAGGTGAGGTAATGTTAGAGAGAACCTGGGCAGGTGAGGTGAGGTAATGTTAGAGAGAACCTGGTCAGGTGAGGTGAGGTAATGTAATGTGAGAGAGAACCTGGGCAGGTGAGGTGAGGTAATGTTAGAGAGAACCTGGGCAGGTGAGGTGAGGTAATGTAATGTGAGAGAGAACCTGGGCAGGTGAGGTAATGTAATGTGAGAGAGAACCTGGGCAGGTGAGGTAATGTGAGAGAGAACCTGGGCAGGTGAGGCCAGATTGGCCAGTTCATCCTCCTCTAGACCGCTGATTGGCCAGTTCATCCTCCTCTAGACCGCTGATTGGACAGCTCATCCTCATCTAGACAGCTGATTGGCCAGCTCATCCTCCTCTAGAACGCTGATAGTAAGTCTGTTTGTCAGAGAGGTAAGTCTCTACATTGTGAAAGAGAGAGAGGTATGTGTCTGTATTGTGAGAGGTACGTCAGTCTGTATTGTGAGAGGTAGGTCAGTCTGTATTCTGAGAGGTAGGTCAGTCTGTATTGTGAGAGGTACGTCAGTCTGTATTGTGAGAGGTAGGTCAGTCTATATTGTGAGAGGTAGTTCAGTCTGTATTGTGAGAGGTATGTGTCTGTATTCTGAGAGGTAGGTCAGCCTGTATTCTGAGAGGTATGTGTCTGTATTGTGAGAGGTAGGTCAGTCTGTATTGTGAGAGGTACGTCAGTCTGTATTGTGAGAGGTACGACAGTCTGTATTGTGAGAGGTAAGTGTCTGTATTCTGAGAGGTATGTCAGTCTGTATTGTGAGAGGTACGTCAGTCTGTATTGTGAGAGGTACGTCAGTCTGTATTGTGAGAGGTATGTGTCTGTATTGTGAGAGGTATGTCAGTCTGTATTGTGAGAGGTACGTCAGTCTGTATTGTGAGAGGTACGTCAGTCTGTATTGTGAGAGGTACGTCAGTCTGTATTGTGAGAGGTACGTCAGTCTGTATTGTGAGAGGTACGTCAGTCTGAATTGTGAGAGGTACGTCAGTCTGTATTGTGAGAGGTACGTCAGTCTGTATTGTGAGAGGTATGTCAGTCTGTATTGTGAGAGGTACGTCAGTCTGTATTGTGAGAGGTAGGTCAGTCTGTATTGTGAGAGGTACGTCAGTCTGTATTGTGAGAGGTAGGTCAGTCTGTATTGTGAGAGGTACGTCAGTCTGTATTGTGAGAGGTATGTGTCTGTATTGTGAGAGGTATGTCAGTCTGTATTGTGAGAGGTATGTGTCTGTATTCTGAGAGGTAGGTCAGTCTGTATTCTGAGAGGTATGTGTCTGTATTGTGAGAGGTAGGTCAGTCTGTATTGTGAGAGGTAGGTCAGTCTGTATTGTGAGAGGTACGTCAGTCTGTATTGTGAGAGGTACGTCAGTCTGTATTGTGAGAGGTACGTCAGTCTGTATTGTGAGAGGTATGTGTCTGTATTGTGAGAGGTATGTCAGTCTGTATTGTGAGAGGTAGGTCAGTCTGTATTGTGAGAGGTAGGTCAGTCTATATTGTGAGAGGTAGTTCAGTCTGTATTGTGAGCGGTAGGTCAGTCTTTATTGTGAGAGGTATGTGTCTGTATTCTGAGAGGTAGGTCAGTCTGTATTCTGAGAGGTATGTGTCTGTATTGTGAGAGGTATGTCAGTCTGTATTGTGAGAGGTACGTCAGTCTGTATTGTGAGAGGTACGTCAGTCTGTATTGTGAGAGGTAGGTCAGTCTGTATTGTGAGAGGTATGTGTCTGTATTGTGAGAGGTATGTCAGTCTGTATTGTGAGAGGTAGGTCAGTCTGTATTGTGAGAGGTAGGTCAGTCTATATTGTGAGAGGTAGTTCAGTCTGTATTGTGAGCGGTAGGTCAGTCTTTATTGTGAGAGGTATGTGTCTGTATTCTGAGAGGTAGGTCAATCTGTATTCTGAGAGGTATGTGTCTGTATTCTGAGAGGTAGGTCAGTCTGTATTGTGAGAGGTGGGTCAGTCTGTATTGTGAGAGGTAGGTCAGTCTGCATTGTGAGAGGTAGATCAGTCTGTATTGTGAGAGGTAGGTCAGTCTGTATTGTGAGAGGTAGGTCAGTCTGTATTGTGAGAGGTAGATCAGTCTGTATTGTGAGAGGTAGGTCAGTCTATATTGTGAGAGGTAGGTCAGTCTGTATTGTGAGAGGTAGGTCAGTCTGTATTGTGAGAGGTAGATCAGTCTGTATTGTGAGAGGTAGGTCAGTCTATATTGTGAGAGGTAGGTCAGTCTGTATTGTGAGAGGTAGGTCAGTCTGCATTGTGAGAGGTAGGTCAGTCTGTATTCTGAGAGGCAGGTCAGTCTGTATTCTGAGAGGTGGGTCAGTCTATATTCTGAGAGGTAGGTCAGTCAGTATTCTGAGAGGTAGGTCAGTCTGTATTCTGAGAAGTAGGTCAGTCTGTATTCTGAGAGGTAGGTCAGTCTGTGTGTCAGAGATTCTTTCCTTTCTCAATACCATCAGACCCAGCAGAGGACAAGTCATTACTGTTACACTGCTGCTCCGTTCCCTAGGAAACAGGTTCCCCTCACCATCATTCCACGGAGAGTGAAAGAGAGAGAGAGAGAGAGAGAGAGAGAGAGAGAGCAGGGAGAGAGAGAAAGAGAGCAGAGAGAGAGAGGGAGAGAGGGAGAGTGAGAGAGAGAGAGAGGGGGAGAGAGGGAGAGTGAGAGAGAGAGAGAGAGCAGGGAGAGAGAGAAAGAGAGCAGAGAGAGAGAGAAAGAGAGCAGAGAGAGAGAGGGAGAGAGGGAGCGTGTGAGAGAGAGAGAGAGAGAGAGAGAGGGTGTGAGGATAAAGTGAGAGACTAAAAGAGAGAGCAGAGAGAGAGAGAGCAGGGAGAGAGAGAGAGAGAGAGAGAGAGAGAGAGAGAGAGAGAGAGAGAGGGAGAGAGAGAGAGAGAGGGAGAGAGAGAAAGAGAGCAGAGAGAGAGCGAGAAAGCAAAGAGAGAGAGGGTGTGAGGATAAAGAGGGAGACTAAAAGAGAGAGCAGAGAGAGGAAGATAAAGACCCTGTCACAGCTGACACCCACCTGTCTATTCAACTGTCTCATATCATCCAGGCTCCTTTGCTTTATGCTGGATAAAGAGAGAAAGAGAGAAAGAGAGAAATAGACAGAGAGAGAGAGAGAGACAAGAGAGACAGAGAAATTTGGGATGAGGGTCTGCTATACAAATTGATAGAAAGTGGTGCTGGGGGAAAAACATACGACATTATAAAATCCATGTACACAAACAACAGGTGTGTGGTTAAAAAACACACATTTCATTCCACAGGGCCAGGGATGCAGCTTAAGCCCCACCCTCTTCAACATTTATAACACGTCTTCCCACAAGGCCGTGGGGTGAGACAGGGATGCAGCTTAAGCCCCACCCTCTTCAACATATATAACACATGTCTTCCCACAAGGCCGTGGGGTGAGACAGGGATGCAGCTTAAGCCCCACCCTCTTCAACATTTATATCAACGAATTGACGAGGGCACTAGAGCAGTCTGCAGCACCCGGCCTCACCCTACTAGAATCTGAAGTCAACTGTCTACTGTTTGCTGATGACCTAGATCTTCTGCAAAGATTCTGTCAGACCTGGGCCCTGGCAGTAAATCTCAGTAAGACAAAAATAATGGTGTTCCAAAAAAGGTCCAGTCACCAGGACCACAAATACAAATTCCATCTAGACACCGTTGCCCTAGAGCACACAAAAAACTATACATACCTCGGCCTAAACATCAGGGCCACATTTAACTTCCACAAAGCTGTGAACGATCTGAGAGACAAGGCAAGTAGGGCCTTCTATGCCATCAAAGGAACATAAAATTCAACATAAGGATCTGACTAAAAATACTCTAATCAGTTATAGAACCCATTGCCCTTTATGGTTGTGAGGTCTGGGGTCCGCTCACCAACCAATAATTCACAAAATGGGACAAACACCAAATTGAGACTCTGCATGTAGAATTCTGCAAAAATATCCTCAGTGTACAACGTAGAACACCAAATAATGCATGCAGAGCAGAATTAGGCCGATACCCGCTAATGATCAAAATCCAGAAAAGAGCCATTAAATTCTACAACCACCTAAAAGGAA
>NW_028322092.1:1942500-1945000 GCF_057628025.1 Oncorhynchus mykiss
AAGGGTACTATTTAATGAAGCTGCCAGTTGAGGACTTGTGAGGCGTCTGTTTCTCAAACTAGACACTCTAATGTACTTGTCCTCTTGCTCAGTTGTGCACCGGGGCCTCCCACTCCTCTTTCTATTCTGGTTAGAGCCAGTTTGCGCTGTTCTGTGAAGGGAGTAGTACACAGCGTAGTACGAGATCTTCAGTTTCTTGGCAACTTCTCACATGGAATAGCCTTCATTTCTCAGAACAAGAATAGACTGACGAGTTTCAGAAGAAAGGTCTTTGTTTCTGACCATTTTGAGCCTGTAATCGAACCCACAAATGCTGATGCTCCAGATACTCAACTAGTCTAAAGAAGGCCAGTTTTATTGCTTCTTCAATCAGAACAATAGTTTTCAGCTGTGATAACATAATTGCAAAAGGGTTTTCTAATGATCAATTAGCCTTTTCAAATGATAAACTTGGATGAGCTAACACAACGTGCCATTGGAACACAGGAGTGATGGTTGCTGATAATTGCTGATAATGGGCCTATGTAGATATTCCATTAAAAATCAGCCGTTTCCAGCTACAATAGTCATTTACAACATTAACAATGTCTACACTGTATTTCTGATCAATGATGTTGATGTTATTTTAACGGACAATTTTTTTTAGCTATTCTTTAAAAAACAAGGACATTTCTAAGTGACCCCAAACTTTTGAACGGTAGTGCATGTAGAGAGAGGAAGCGAGAGAGAGAGACCCACTGGGCACACACTGGTTGAATCAATGTTGTTTCTACATCATTTCAATATATTTCTCTCACCCTCTCTCTCTCCCCATATCCCTCTCTCTGTTTCTCTCCTCCTCTCTCTCTCCCCATATCCTTCTCTCTGTATCTCTCCTCCTCTCTCTCTCCCCATATCCCTCTCTCTGTATCTCTCCTCCTCACTCTCCCCATTTCCCTCTCTCTGTATCTCTCCTCCTCACTCTCCCCATTTCCCTCTCTCTGTATCTCTCCTCCTCTCTCTCTACCCATTTCCCTCTCTCTGTATCTCTCCTCCTCTCTCTCTCCCCATATCCCTCTCTCTGTATCTCTCCTCCTCTCTCTCTCTCCCCATATCCCTCTCTCTGTATCTCTCCTCCTCTCTCACTCTCCCCATATCCCTCTCTCTGTATCTCTCCTCCTCTCTCTCTCCCCATATCCCTCTCGCTGTATCTCTCCTCCTCTCTCACTCTCCCCATATCCCTCTCTCTGTATCTCTCCTCCTCTCTCACTCTCCCCATATCCCTCTCTCTGTATCTCTCCTCCTCACTCTCCCCATTTCCCTCTCTCTGTATCTCTCCTCCTCTCTCTCTCCCCATATCCCTCTCTCTGTATCTCTCCTCCTCTCTCTCTCCCCATATCCCTCTCTCTGCATCTCTCCTCCTCTCTCTCTCTACCCATTTCCCTCTCTCTGTATCTCTCCTCCTCACTCTCCCCATTTCCTTCTCTCTGTATCTCTCCTCCTCTCTCTCTCCTCATTTCCCTCTCTCTGTATCTCTCCTCTCTCTCTCCCCATATCCCTCTCTCTGTATCTCTCCTCCTCTCTCTCTCTACCCATTTCCCTCTCTCTGTATCTCTCCTCCTCTCTCTCTCTACCCATATCCCTCTCTCTGTATCTCTCCTCCTCACTCACCCCATTTCCCTCTCTCTGTATCTCTCCTCCTCTCTCTCTCCCCATTTCCCTCTCTCTGTATCTCTCCTCCTCACTCTCCCCATTTCCCTCTCTCTGTATCTCTCCTCCTCTCTCTCTCCCCATTTCCCTCTCTCTGTATCTCTCCTCCTCTCTCTCTCCCCATTTCCCTCTCTCTGTATCTCACCTCCTCTCTCTCTCCCCATTTCCCTCTCTCTGTATCTCACCTCTCTCTCTCTCCCCATATCCCTCTCTCTGTATCTCTCCTCCTCTCTCTCTCTACCCATTTTCCTCTCTCTGTATCTCTCCTCCTCTCTCTCTCTACCCATATCGCTCTCTCTGTATCTCTCCTCCTCTCTCTCCCCATTTCCCTCTCTCTGTATCTCACCTCTCTCTCTCTCCCCATTTCCCTCTCTCTGTATCTCACCTCCTCTCTCTCCCCATATCCCTCTCTCTGTATCTCACCTCCTATCTCTCCCCATTTCCCTCTTTCTGTATCTCTCCCCCATTCCCTCTCTCTGTATCTCTCCTCCTCTCTCTCCCCATTTCCCTCTCTCTGTATCTCTCCTCCTCTCTCTCTCCCCATATCCCTCTCTCTGTATCTCACCTCCTCTCTCGCTCCCCATTTCCCTCTCTCTGTATCTCTCCTCCTCTCTCTCTCCCCATTTCCCTCTCTCTGTATCTCACCTCCTCTCTGTCCCCCATTTCCCTCTCTCCTCCTCTCTCCTCCTCTCTCTCCCCATTTCCCTCTCTCCTCCTCTCTCTCTCCCCATTTCCCTCTCTCCTCCTCTCTCTCTCCCCATTTCCCTCTCTCCTCCTCTCTCCTCCTCTCTCTCCCCATTTCCCTCTCTCC
>NW_028322092.1:1950000-2000000 GCF_057628025.1 Oncorhynchus mykiss
AGGGTAGCCTAGTGGTTAGAGTGTAGTGGGGGCAGGGTAGCCTAGTGGTTACAGTGTAGAGGGGGCAGGGTAGCCTAGTGGTTAGAGTGTAGAGGTGGCAGGGTAGCCTAGTGGTTAGAGTGTAGAAGGGGCAGGGTAGCCTAGTGGTTACAGTGTAGAGGGGGCAGGGTAGCCTAGTGGTTAGAGTGTAGAGGTGGCAGGGTAGCCTAGTGGTTAGAGCGCAGAGGCGGCAGGGTAGCCTAGTGGTTAGAGTGTAGAGGGGGCAGGGTAGCCTAGTGGTTAGAGTGTAGAGGCGGCAGGGTAGCCTAGTGGTTAGAGCGTAGAGGCGGCAGGGTAGCCTAGTGGTTAGAGTGTAGAGGCGGCAGGGTAGCCTAGTGGTTAGAGCGTAGAGGCGGCAGGGTAGCCTAGTGGTTAGAGTGTAGAGGCGGCAGGGTAGCCTAGTGGTTAGAGTGTAGAGACGGCAGGGTAGCCTAGTGGTTAGAGTGTAGAGGTGGCAGGGTAGCCTAGTGGTTAGAGCGCAGAGGCGGCAGGGTAGCCTAGTGGTTAGAGTGTAGAGGCGGCAGGGTAGCCTAGTGGTTAGAGTGTAGAGGTGGCAGGGTAGCCTAGTGGTTAGAGTGTGGAGGTGGCAGGGTAGCCTAGTGGTTAGAGTGTAGAGGTGGCTAGATGATAAAGGGAGTCTAGATAATCAAGGGAGTCTAGATGATAAAGGGAGTCTAGATCATAGATGATAAAAGGAGTCTAGATGATAAAGGGAGTCTAGATGATAAAGGGAGTCTAGATGATAAATGGAGTCTAGATGATAAAGGGAGTCTAGATCATAGATGATAAAGGGAGTCTAGATGATAAATGGAGTCTAGATCATAGATGATAAAGGGAGTCTAGATCATAGATGATAAAGGGAGTCTAGATCATAGATGATAAAGGGAGTCTAGATCATAGATGATAAAGGGAGTCTAGATGATAAATGGAGTCTATGTCACGACTTCTACCGAGGGTAACTTCTCTCCCTGTTCGGGCGGCGCTCGGCGCTCGGCGTCGCCGGTCTACTAGCCACTACCGATCCCTTTTTCTTTTTCTGGTTGTTTTGTCTGTGTTCCTTTTCACACCTGGTTTTCAATTGCTTTGATTTCTGTGGGTATATAGGGCAGCTGTTACCTGCCGTAATTCGTGCAGGATTAGACTTGTGTGTATTGCGTTCGATGGTATTTGATGTTTGTTGTTTTTTTCGCATTTACGCACGTGTATGTAAAGTGTCGGAACGGTGTTAGTTCCTCCGTGTGTTTGCACGATTATTCGAGAGCGTAGTTTGGGGATTTTTGTTCTGTGCCATTTGCATTGCTGGACTATTATTAAACACGCTCCTCAGACATCCCTGCTCTCCTGCGCCTGACTCCTACACCTCTCACCAAGACGCATGTTATCACAGAATCCTGCACCAATATAATTATGGAGTCAGCAGGAGCGGACGCACTTCCAGGGTCCGTGGAGGAGCGAGTTCAACACCACACGGCAGTGTTACACCGACTGAGGACCGCCATGGATCAGGTGATGGCGACGATGGAGAGATGGGAGAGAGGTGGCCTTCCCACACCGTTATCAGCTACACCCCAACCAGTACCACTACCCTCTCCTTCATTGCCTGAGCACAGTGGAATTCGACTCGCCCTCCCGAGGGAGTATGATGGGACGGCGGCCGGGTGCCAGGGTTTCTTACTCCAGATGGACCTATACCTGGCGACCGTTCGTCCGGCTCCTTCGGGGGGTGAGAGCGTGAACGCCCTCGTCTCCTGCCTCGCAGGTAAAGCCCTGGAGTGGGCCAACGCGGTGTGGAACGATCCTGACTCGGCGAGGGACCACTACCCAGAGTTCACCCGCCGCTTTCGGGCCGTGTTTGATCACCCACCTGAGGGTCGAGCGGCGGGTGAACGGCTGTTCCATCTGAGGCAGGAGAGGAGGAGTGCTCAGGACTTTGCTCTAGAGTTCCGGACCTTGGCCGCTGGCGCGGGATGGAACGACAGGGCCTTGATCGATCACTATAGGTGTAGTTTGCGTGAGGACGTCCGTAGGGAGCTGGCCTGTAGAGACACCACCCTGTCCTTGGACCAATTGATCGACATGTCCATTCGGTTGGACAACTTGCTGGCGACCCGTGGACGTCCAGATCGGGCTCTGTCAGTTCCATCTCCCAGCTCCACCACTCCAACACCCATGGAGCTAGGAGGTGCTTCAGCGAGGGCGACCGGAGGAGGGGGCCTTTCCTGTGCCAGCTGTGGTCGCAGAGGGCACACTGCTGACCGGTGCTGGGGGGGTCCCCCCGGGAGTCGAGACGCCAGGCCGAGCACTGCCCGGACACCTCAGGTGAGTCGGCACCAGGCTCACCCAGAGCCCCCTGTTGGTCACGTGTATGTATGGATTGTTTTTCCTAAATTTTCCCCTCTTTCCCGGCATAAGGCGCTAGTAGATTCAGGCGCGGCGGGGAATTTTATTGACCGCGGTTTAGCGAACAGGTTAGGGATTCCCCTTGTTCAGCTGGATAAACCCTTCCCAGTGCACGCCTTAGATAGCCGACCATTAGGGTCAGGGCTAGTCAGGGAGGCCACGGCTCCACTGGATATGGTTACGCAGGAGGGTCATGAGGAGAGAATTAGTCTCTTCCTCATTGATTCTCCTGCGTTTCCGGTGGTGTTGGGGATCCCCTGGTTGGCCCGTCACAACCCCAGGATTTCGTGGCAACAGAGGGCTCTACAGGGGTGGTCGGAGGAGTGCTCAGGCAGGTGTGTAGGAGTTTCCATCGGTGCTACAACGGTGGAGAGTCCAGACCAAGTCTCCACCGTGCACATTCCCTCAGAATATGCCGATTTGGCTATCGCCTTCTGTAAAAAGAAGGCGACCCAATTACCACCTCATCGACGAGGGGATTGTGCGATAAATCTCCTGGTAGGCGCTGCACTTCCCAGGAGTCACGTGTATCCCCTGTCACAGGAGGAGACGGTGGCTATGGAGACATACATATCGGAATCTCTGGGGCAGGGGTTCATTCAGCCCTCCATCTCACCTGCCTCCTCGAGTTTCTTTTTTGTGAAGAAGAAGGAGGGTGGTCTGCGTCCGTGCATTGACTATAGAGGTCTAAATTCCATCACGGTGGGGTATAGTTACCCGCTACCTCTCATTGCCACGGCGATTGAGTCATTTCACGGAGCACGGTTTTTCACAAAACTGGATCTCAGGAGTGCATATAACTTGGTGCGTATCCGGAAGGGAGATGAGTGGAAGACGGCGTTTAGTACCACATCCGGCCATTAGGAGTACCTCGTCATGCCGTACGGTTTGAAGAATGCTCCAGCAGTCTTCCAATCTTTTGTGGATGAGATTCTCAGGGATCTGCACGGTCAGGGTGTGGTGGTTTACATCGATGATATTCTGGTCTATTCCGCTACACGGGCCGCGCATGTGTCTCTGGTGCGCAGGGTACTTGGGAGACTGTTGGAGCATGACCTGTACGTCAAGGCTGAGAAATGCTCGTTCTTCCAACAGGCCGTCTCCTTCCTTGGATATCGCATTTCCACATCGGGGTTGGTGATGGAGGATGACCGCATTGCAGCCGTGAGTAATTGGCCGACTCCAACCACGGTAAAGGAGGTGCAGCGGTTCTTAGGGTTTGCCAACTACTACCGGAGGTTTATCCGGGGTTTTGGGCAGGTGGCTGCGCCCATTACGTCACTGCTGAAGGGGGGGCCGACGCGTCTGGGGTGGTCGGCTGAGGCGGACAGGGCTTTTGGTCGCCTGAAGGCTCTTTTTACCTCGGCTCCCGTGCTGGCGCATCCGGACCCCTCTTTGGCATTTATAGTGGAGGTGGACGCATCCGAGGCTGGGGTTGGAGCCGTGCTCTCCCAGCGCTCGGGTGCGCCACCGAAGCTCCGCCCCTGTGCTTTCTTTTCTCAGAAGCTCAGCCCGGCGGAGCGAAACTATGACGTGGGGGATCGGGAGCTGCTAGCTGTTGTCAGAGCCCTGAAGGTGTGGAGACATTGGCTTGAGGGGGCCCAGCACCCTTTCCTCATCTGGACTGACCACCGTAATCTAGAGTACATTCGGGCAGCGAGGAGACTGAACCCTCGTCAGGCAAGGTGGGCCATGTTTTTCACCCGATTTAGGTTTACCATCTCCTATAGACCAGGCTCCCAGAACACTAAGGCAGACGCACTGTCCCGACTATATGATACGGAGGAGCGGGCCATTGATCCTGCGCCCATCCTCCCGGCTTCTTGTTTAGTGGCACCTGTAAGGTGGGAGGTGGACGCAGACATTGAGCGAGCATCGCGTGTTGAGCCCACTCCACCACAATGTCCAGCGGGACGGGTGTATGTTCCGCTGGAGGTTAGAGACAGGTTAATTTGGTGGGCTCACACATCCCCCTCCTCTGGTCATCCGGGGATTGGGAGGACGGTGCGATGTCTTAGTGGGAAGTACTGGTGGACCACTTTAGCCAAGGACGTGAGGGTTTATGTGTCCTCCTGCTCAGTGTGCGCTCAGTGCAAGGCTCCTAGGCACCTGCCCAGAGGGAAGTTACAACCCCTTCCCGTTCCACAGCGGCCTTGGTCACACCTGTCGGTTGACTTCTTGACCGATCTGCCACCGTCACAGGGCAACACCACAATCCTGGTCGTTGTGGATCGGTTTTCTAAGTCCTGTCGTCTCCTCCCTTTGCCCGGTCTCCCTACGGCCCTACGGACGGCGGAGGCTCTGTTTACTCACGTCTTCCGGCACTACGGGGTGCCTGAGGATATTGTTTCTGATCGGGGTCCCCAGTTCACGTCCAGGGTGTGGAAGGCATTCATGGAACGTTTGGGGGTCTCGGTCAGCCTGACCTCTGGGTTTCACCCCGAGAGTAATGGGCAGGTGGAAAGAGTGAACCAGGATGTGGGTAGGTTTCTGCGGTCGTATTGCCAGGACCGGCCAGGGGAGTGGGCGAAGTACATCCCCTGGGCGGAGATGGCCCAGAACTCACTCCCCCACTCCTCTACGAACCTGTCGCCCTTCCAATGTGTGTTGGGCTATCAGCCGGTCCTGGTACCATGGCATCAGAGCCAGACCGAGGCTCCTGCGGTGGACGATTGGGTGAAACGCTCAAGGGAAACCTGGGAGGCCGCCCATGGGTACCTTAAACGGGCCGAAGCACGGCAGAAGGCCAGTGCCGACCGCCATCGCAGCGAGGCCCCGGTGTACACACCGGGGGACCGGGTCTGGCTCTCGACCCGAAACCTGCCCCTCCACCTGCCCTGCCGGAAGCTGGGTCCGCGGTTTGTGGGGCCATTCAAAGTCCTGAGGAGAATAAACGAGGTGTGTTATAGGTTACAGCTCCCCCCGTATTACCGTATTAACCCCTCGTTTCATGTGTCTCTCCTCAGGCCGGTGGTGGCTGGTCCGCTTCAAGAAGATGAGGTGCGGGAGGTCCCTCCGCCCCCCCTGGACATCGGGGGGGCGCCGGCGTATGCAGTTCGGTCCATACTGGACTCGAGGCGTCGGGTGGGGGGTCTTCAGTACCTCGTGGACTGGGAGGGGTACGGTCCGGAGGAGAGATGCTGGGTGCCGGTGGAGGACGTACTGGATCCTCCTATGCTAAGGGAGTTTCACCGCCTCCATCCGGATCGCCCTGCGCCTCGTCCTCCGGGTCGTCCTCGAGGCCGGCGTCGTCGCGCTGCGGGAGCCGCGCGTCAGGGGGGGGGTACTGTCACGACTTCTACCGAGGGTAACTTCTCTCCCTGTTCGGGCGGCGCTCGGCGCTCGGCGTCGCCGGTCTACTAGCCACTACCGATCCCTTTTTCTTTTTCTGGTTGTTTTGTCTGTGTTCCTTTTCACACCTGGTTTTCAATTGCTTTGATTTCTGTGGGTATATAGGGCAGCTGTTACCTGCCGTAATTCGTGCAGGATTAGACTTGTGTGTATTGCGTTCGATGGTATTTGATGTTTGTTGTTTTTTTCGCATTTACGCACGTGTATGTAAAGTGTCGGAACGGTGTTAGTTCCTCCGTGTGTTTGCACGATTATTCGAGAGCGTAGTTTGGGGATTTTTGTTCTGTGCCATTTGCATTGCTGGACTATTATTAAACACGCTCCTCAGACATCCCTGCTCTCCTGCGCCTGACTCCTACACCTCTCACCAAGACGCATGTTATCACAGTCTAGATGATAAAGGGAGTCTAGATCATAGATGATAAAGGGAGTCTAGATGATAGATGATAAAGGGAGTCTAGATCATAGATGATAAAGGAAGTCTAGATCATAGATGATAAAGGGAGTCTAGATCATAGATGATAAAGGGAGTCTAGATCATAGATGATAAAGGGAGTCTAGATCATAGATGATAAAGGGAGTCTAGATCATAGATGATAAAGGGAGTCTAGATCATAGATGATAAAGGGAGTCTAGATGATAAAGGGAGTCTAGATGATAAATGGAGTCTAGATGATAAAGGGAGTCTAGATCAAAGATGATAAAGGGAGTCTAGATCATAGATGATAAAGGGAGTCTAGATCATAGATGATAAAGGGAGTCTAGATCAAAGATGATAAAGGGAGTCTAGATCAAAGATGATAAAGGGAGTCTAGATCAAAGATGATAAAGGGAGTCTAGATGATAAAGGGAGTATAGAGCTGTCGTGATACGAAACCTTCAGCCCCGCCCCTTGGCCGGCAGCGGGGTGCTAGAGGTGGTTAGCGTCCCCTTCCCTGAATTGGACAGAGCACTATAGATACTTCAGGTTATCTCGGTATAACCTGGACCGCTCGCGTAGCCCTGCCTCTCTTTCTATATCGAAGAGTTGTCCGCGTAGAGAGGTCTTTTGCCTTGTCACTCTCAACGGTCTAGCTCTAGCTGGGATGTGTGAACCCCACCTTTATCCTCTAGACTCTTTGTTTCACCACTAATTGATCCCTGAGTTGTTATTAAGCACTAGTCCTACCAGTCTCTATATGATTTCCCTGTGGTTGAGTGTTTCCCCTCTGTGATGTATCTAGTTTAAAGTGTGAAGACCTTTAGTCAACTTAGTCTCACTACTCTGCCCGTCGGCTATGTATCGCTTGGAAAATAAAACTTAGATAGATCGATAAGACAATTAAATGAATCACTACTGGACACACCTTCCTCCTTGTCTTTTAATGGTAACTCATTCTGTCATAGAGCATTGATCCCCATTTCCAGTGTCCCGGTAGCGGGGAGTGTCAGGGTTGTTATCTCCCGTGCCGTTAACTGTCTTGGGAGGGCGTTTTACTCGAGACAAAATAAGACTACCGTTTATTTTTGAAAACACTCTGTTTTTTGTCTTTTTACAATCAAACACACTTCAAAATACACAATTTGTTACTCGGTCACACACAGCGTTAATCAAAAACATGCAAATGACTTAATGCTCTTATAAAATGCCTGGTACAATGATAACACTTATCTCTATATTTAAATACTTATAATAGTTATTGAATTACCTTTGAGAGATGACGAGGAGACCCACGAGATCAGGAGCAGAGTTTCACTCGGTCAGAGTTCTGTTAAGAATTTAGATAGGTAGCGACTCCCCTCTACTGGCTGAGAGGTTGAATTGGAGTCGGTGCTTTACTAAATTGAGAGATTCAAGTTTGGCTCGGATGGGAGAACCCGCTGGTGATTCCCTGCCCCAAATGGAATACCAAAAAGTCTGTGTCCGCAACGAGGTCGCGATACTGAGCTCAATCGAGAGGCTACAGAGAACTCTCTGGATATATTTGCATCAGCACCCACGTACCTGGCGCAAAACCACAGGGTCAATTCAGACATCCATAAGAGAAAGCAAGGGATAGCCTTAAGGACTAGAGTGCCTCTCAACCCCGTTGAACTACCGCAGTGTCAATGGCTCGCAACGAGGTCGAGATGCTGAGCTCAATCGAGAGGCTACAGAGAACTCTTCTGGATATATTTGCATCAGCACCCACGTACCTGGCGCAAAACCACAGGGTCAATTCAGACATCCATAAGAGAAAGCAAGGGATAACCTTAAGGACTAGAGTGCCTCTCAACCCCGTTGAACTACCGCAGTGTCAGTGGCTCGCAACGAGGTCGAGATGCTGAGCTCAATCGAGAGGCTACAGAGAACTCCTCTGGATATATTTGCATCAGCACCCACGCGCCTGGCGCAAAGCGACAAAACAACTGTTCAATAGTTAAACGGTATATCGGAGAGTCACTTTTCAGATCCAACAAATTAGAATATTTTAAGTAATTTGAGTCAGGTGTCAATTTACCCGAAGTCAAATGGTTGTCTAAATGAATTCAGAATTCAAGAAGTCAGCGCCAAAGTAATGGCAAATGTCTCTTTTATATACCTTTTGATTCTCTGCACCCGATCCGCTGCTCCTCCCATTCCCTCAGAGCAGAGAGGATGATGACATATCTTACAACAGGAAATACTTTTCTTACAGTGCATATATGGGCCTCTGGTTATGACAGAGCCTATTACTCTATCGGCAATGAGTCTATCAGCTGTTCCCATTCAGGGGTGTCACTTGAGGCAGAGGGTGATTCTTCCTGACAACAGTCAGGTTCAATAGTTAATGTTGTAACTACTTTATTACTTAGCTCTGTGTGTATATTTATATATATATATATACCACCTAACCCAGAGAAGCAATCTACTTTATTACTTAGCTCTGTGTGTATATTAATGTTTTAACTACTTTATTACTTAGCTCTGTGTGTATATTTATATATATATATATATATATATATATATATACCACCTAACCCAGAGAAGCAATCTACTTTATTACTTAGCTCTGTGTGTATATTTATATATATATATATATATATACCACCTAACCCAGAGAAGCAATCTACTTTATTACTTAGCTCTGTGTGTATATTAATGTTTTAACTACTTTATTACCTAGCTCTGTGTATATTTGCAATGTTGAGGAAAGTTTGCAAGTCCCGTGTGACGAAAAATCTTTGATTATAAGACGAACGCACCCCATTCCCAACAGCTATCGTAGTCAGTAAAACGGTGACCGATTTGATTTGACCAGCACTATCTTGCTCAATGTGAAGATGCAAAATATAGATCAACGTGATTTCTCTTTACAATGAAAGGGGGTGCACCGTTCCTGGAGGTACTGCAATACCAGGTCGATGCGTGGAGTGGACGGAGCAAGCCCCTATTCCATCTCCCTATTCCAAAAATCAATTTAATATATGGTCCCCAGATAGGGGACGTATCAGATATTAAACTGATAAGAACAGATTTTTTCTTTTGGAAAAGTTTTATTGACACATTTCCTTTAAAAACAGCTCATACATTTTTTACATCATTGATACATAAAAACGGCAACAAAGCATAAAACACAGCATTTGAAAGTTACATTTAAATTTGTTAAAAAGTACATGTTGTTAAAACCAATGAAAACAACCATGGATAAAAGTACTTTCCTTGTAAAAACATCACATCTGTAAAAGCCATTTAAAATGTGTACTAATGATCTAACAAAGGTAAAACATTTTTAAGACATGAAAAACCATGTTAAAAAGTCACTTTGTTAAAAGGCTGTCTTCAGTCCCTTGTACAGGAGGGGGGTGAGTCTTTATCAAGCTCACCTCATCCTGCTCTTCTGAATAGATCATCGTCCCGTCCTTCGGGGCCCAGAGGAGATCCCTCCCCTAGGCGCATCGCCCTAGGCGCCGCAGCGCTGTCAGGCCGTGGCCGCCGGGACCTAGGGTGTTGTGGGGGACCCTTCGCCTGGGGTCGAGGCCCCCTTCCTTCCGTACCACCCCAGGGCTTCCGTGGCTACCATGGCCACTGCCTGGGGGGTGGTCTCTACGTTTTTCGCTACCAGCAGGTTACGGGAGGACCACAGTGCTTCCTTCAGGCACGTGAGGGTGGGCCAGAGCTTGGCGAAGGCCTTCGATGGAATGGGCCTTCGGCCCACCCCATACAGCACGAGCTGAGGTGTTAGGTCCTCCCCTGCTGGCAGACACGAGGTGATCAGGGGGCCTGCTTCCTTCCACAGGTCCCTGGCGGCTCTGCACTCCCAGAGCATGTGCCTCACCGACTCTTCTTGGCCGCAGCCTGGTCGGGGGCACGCGGATGTCCTCGCCATGCCCCGTGAGTGCATAACGGCCCTGACCGGGAGGATCTCGTGGGCGACCATCCAGGACAGGTCCCGATGCCGATTCAGGAGAGCAGGATGGGCCACGTTGCGCCAAACCGTTGTGGGCTCACCTATAGCGAGCCCGCGCACTGGACACACTGGTTCCCGATCCTGCACAAGAGAGAGAAGAGAGCGGTGTTTTGTTAAAACCGTGACTGTTTCTTTTTCCAGTTTAAAATGTCTTAAAAACTTCTGGAGCTGGGCGTAGTGCGGGGGTAGCAGGAAAGAGACTGGGGCTCGCAGGTCGACTGGGATCAGCCTCAGAGTCCTGAGGTAAGATCCCAGCCAGAACCGTGCGAGGGCCTGGGTCTTGTTGTTGACCGGGGAGGTGGCAAGAGTCAGATGTAACGCTGTGTAGCGGCTGCCCAGGAACAAGTAGAGGTCAGGCAAGCCTTTCCCCCCCTTGGACCTGGGCCTCTTGACCACCTCCCTCCTCAGCCTCTCCCACTTGCCTCCCCACAGGAAGTAAAACAGCGTCCGCTCCAGGTCTAAAATGCTCCTTCGAGGGGGGATAAAAACAGAACTGATTAATAAAAGCACAGGTAAAATCACAGCTTTAATGATTAAAACCTTGCCCTCAAAAGTCAGCTGTCGTAGTCCCCAAAAACCCAGTCTCTGTCTTACCGTCCCCAGGATTCCGCTCCAGTTACCGCTCCCTCCTCCCCCCCGGTCAAACTTTACCCCCAGTACCCTTATGTCCGTCAGTTTAACTGTCAGAGGTAGTCTGGTCAAGTCTGGGTCTGCCCACGGTCCGAAGAATTGGGCCTCTGTCTTGTCTCTGTTCAGTCTCGCCCCAGAGGCTCGTCCGTACCAGTCAGTCCTGTCCAGAGTCCTGTCGACGGATAAAAGGTCGGTACATAAAATGTTGACGTCGTCCATGTAAAAGACGCACTTGGCGGTCATCCCCCCACTCCCCGGGATACCCACCCCACTGATCCCTTGGTCCCTTCTCAAGACCTGTGCCAGTGGTTCAATACAGGCCACGAACAGAAGGGGAGATAACGGACAGCCCTGACGGACGCCGCAGTGTACTCCCACTGCTTTTGACAGATGCCCATTTACAAGGATTTTGCTGGTGATGTCCCCGTACAGCAGTCCCACCCAAGCTAAGAACCTGTCCGGGAAACCCATTTTTTGCAGTACCTTAAAGAGGTACTGGTGCGAGACCCGATCAAAGGCTTTTTCAAAATCTAAATTTAGGACTACAAGCCGCATGTTTCTGTCTCTCGCATAACAGATGGCATCTCGGATCAGTATCAGGCTGTCCGTGATCTTCCTTCCGGGCACGGCACAGGTTTGGTCCGGGTGGATCACCTCCCCTAAAACAGAAGACATTCTGAGTGTTAAAACCTTGGTAAAAAGTTTACAATCAAAGTTTAAAAGGGTAATCGGTCTCCAGTTTTTCAGGTCCGTCCTGTCGTTTTTCTTATGTAAAAGAGTCACGATCCCCACTCTAAAACTGTCGGGTAGTCTGTCGAGGTGTTCGAAGTCAGTAAAAACAGTCAGAAGTTCGTCGGCTAAAACATCCCAAAAGGTCAGATAAAACTCCAAAGGGAGGCCGTCCTCCCCCGGTGATTTACCTCTCTTAAAACGTTTCAGTCCTTGGTCGATTTCTGTCCTCGTCAGGTCTTTTTTCAGGTCGTCTGTATTGGGTAAGGTCTTGTCGATGTATGTTAAAAGGTCCCCCATTGTTCCCTCGCACACATCTTTTACCCCAAACAGTTCCCCATAAAAGTCCTCGACCACTTCCTTTATTCCCTCTGTGTCTGTTTTTAAAACCCCGTCCTTGTTTCTCAATCCTGTCATAATCCTACCCTTACTAATTATTTTCTTAAAAAAGTACCTAGTGCACTTCTCCCCCTCTTCTAATTCCCTTTCCTTGCTTCTTAAAATAACCCCCTTGCTTCTCTGTTCTGCTAAAAGTGCCATTTCCTTCTTTACTTCTTTAATTTCTTGGTTAAAATCAAGGCCCTGTTGGCATAGGTTAAAATACCTTTCCAGTCGCTTTTGCTGTCCCACCATGCGTCTATCTTTTTCTCTGCTTTTTTCCTTTCCTATCTCTCTAAAGAAGGTTCTTGTCCTTTCCTTCACCATTTCCCACCACTGTGCTCGCGTGTCAAAGAAGTCCTGTAGCGTCTGCCACTGGCTGAACTGCTCTCTGTACTGACTAACTACTCTATCATCTTCTAGAAGGGAGCAGTTCAGTTTCCAGGGCCCTCTTCCCACAGTCACACCCGAAGATAGTGAAAGGGTGCACGTCAGCATTACGTGGTCTGAGAAGAAAGCAGGGGTTATTCTAGCATCAGTTGGGGGACAGTCCCGGGTAAACAGATAATCAATGCGAGAGGCTCTGGTGCCATCACCACTGGTCCAGGTGAAGCCCTCCTCTCTTGGATGCAGGGTTTTAAAACAGTCAGTCAGTTTAAAATCCCTGCACAGCACTTGCAATAAAACACTTGACCTGTCTACCTTAAAATCCCCTCCTGCCCCTCTCCTGTCTGCTCTGCTTAAAACACAATTAAAATCCCCACCCACCACTAGAGGATCCCTCCCTAGCATGTGGGACTGCAGGTCCTCTAAAAGTGCACACCGGTCATGTTTATCGTTAAAACCATACACGTTTAGCACGTTAAAATCCCTCCCCATAAAAGTACAGTTGGCTAAAAGAGCACGCCCACCTACCACCACTGTGCTCCCCTTCACCACCACCTGTGGGGTCTTGATTAAAATGGCAACACCGTCGTTCTTGTTAAAATTGGAACCACTCCAAATGGAGGGCCCGTGCCGCCACTTATCCTCCCATTTCCTGTAAGAGGATAAAAAGGGTAGACCACACTCCTGTAGTAAAAACACATCAGAGTTAAACCTTTCTAAAAAGGATAAAACCGACTGTGCTCTTGTTGCTGTCTTTACGCTCCTCACGTTTATAGTGGTGATTTTAAAAGCCATGAAAGGGGTGAGTAAAAACAGTGCTAGAAGAAAAGCCATTGAAAAGTTAAGGGGGTTAGTCTTCAGGGACTTTCTCTCTCTCCCTCCGGGGTAAGGGGGTTTGGAAGGGAGAGGAGGTTAAAACAGGACTTAAAAAGGAGACTTGATTGGGGGAGTTGGAGGGGAAGGTTCTGGGTTCTTCCTCCCCCTGGGAGCTCTCCCACTCCACCTTTCCCTTTTTCTCCTCACCCTGTTCGGGGTCAGAGAGCTCCTCAGCGTTTCTTTTACGTAGGGGGAGGTGTTCCTTACTCTCCCCCTCCTCTCCCGTACCTTCTGACACAGTCTCCATGGTGCTTTCCGACACCGACCCTATGATGTCTGACCCACTTGGGGAGCTTTCGCTAAACATCTCTCCGGAGCCGTCTTTCTCGGCCCTTTCTCCTTCAGGGGTCACATTAGTCTGGGGCAGGGGGATTGGGGTGGGGAGGGTTTTGTCCTCTCCTCCCACTTCTTCCACCACTGCACCTTCCGCGCCCTCCACTACAGCCACCACCACCGGCTCCACCACTGTCTCCTCTACCACCACTACCGGCTCCACTACTGCCTCCTCCTCCACCACCACCGGCTCCTCCACTACCACCTCGGCAACTGCCGTTCCAGCCCTCTGGCGCTCGAAAGCCCGGTCCGCGGCCGCCCACTCCCTCCTTCCAGCCTTGGCCCTGTTGGCCCAGGAGGAGGGGCAGTCGCGGATGAGGTGGGACCGCTCGCCACAGAGGTTGCACGACCTTCCGTTCGTGCACTCCTCGTAGCGGTGGCCCACCTCCCGGCACTTCATGCAGACGACCTTCTGACAGGCGTCTGCAAGGTGGCCATGTTCACCACACTTACGGCACAGCTTGGGCTGGTCCTGGTAGTGAACATGGCCCCTGTTCTCTCCGAGGACTATGGTGGATGGGATGGCTTTCAACCCACCATAGCCCCCAGGGTCCTCCCTTTGCTGGACAGTGACCCTCCAGGCCCCTGTCCAGATCCCATCAAGGTCTTTTACCTGGATCAGGGGACCCTTCACGTTGCAGTACCTGCCCAGCCATACTGCAACGTCCTCCGGCTGTACGGTTTCATTGTACATACGGACAATAACGGTTTTAATGCTATTATCCGTCAGCTTGGTCACCTCAAACATCGCTGTGAGGGACCCCTGGGTGTTCAGGGCGTTCTGGAGTTTCCCCCAGAACTCCCTCAGGAAGCTGGCGTTGGCAAAACTGACATCGAAGCCCTTCCTATAGGGGAGGGCTAAGATGCAGTTTACCTGCGCGGGATGAAAGCCGAGCTCTTTCTGGAGGAATTTTCTGGAGAAATCCAATCGGGATAGCTCCATTATTTTTCCTCCCCTCTCCTTTAGAAGGAGGCGCACTGCATGGTGCCTCCTCATGCCAGCCTGTGCTGCTGACATGATGGAGGCCCACTCCCTTTACAGCCCAACACCAGTGAGAGGGGAGGGGAGGGGGAAGGGAAGGGGAAAGGGAGAGGAAGGGGTGTAAAACAGCCAAGGAACTAGCAGGCTCAGCCAGACTGTGCTGAACAGGGCCTACCAGTACCACGGGACACACAACAAACTATCTAGCACAGCACCAAACTAATCTTATCAACAATGGGAAGGGACACAAGGAGGGATTTTTTTTTTTTTTTTTTTTGTGTGTAATTTTTAAATTAAATTTTCCCCGGAGGGGAAAGGCACGAAGGGGAAGGACAATAATGAACAAAACAAACAAAAACGGGGGGAGGGGGGGTGGGGCGAGCTAACAAACAAACAAATTTAGGTAAGGGGAATTAAGGGGATAACAAAAAGGAACACTGACCAACACAACACCTGCCAAACTTGAGGGCCGAGAGAGCTAGCAGGCCAGGCCAAGCTAACCAGCTAGCAAGCCTCACCAGTAGGCCAGGCCAAGCCAACCAGCTAGCAAGCCTCACCAGTAGGCCAGGCCAAGCCAACCAGCTAGCAAGCCTCACCAGTAGGCCAGGCCAAGCCAACCAGCTAGCAAGCCTCGCCAGTAGGCCAGGCCGAGCCGACCAGCTAGCAAGCCTCACCAGTAGGCCAGGCCAAGCCAACCAGCTAGCAAGCCTCACCAGTAGGCCAGGCCAAGCCAACCAGCTAGCGAGCCTCACCAGCAGACCAGGTCAAGCCAACCAGCTAGCAAGCCGGCAGGCCAAAGGTCCCCCAGTTGACAACACAAGACAAGAAACAGAGACAAAAGGCAATTTAGGGGGTGAACTAGTAAGTACAAGGTGGATGGGAAAATACTGTCAGACAAACGCACAACAATGCAATGCCTGCCACGCCTAAAGGGCCAGGAGGCTAGCGTTCCAACAAGCCAGAAAGCCCCTCCGGCTAGCAGGCAACACAAAACTCAAAACAGTAGGAAATAATTGAAGGGGGGGAGGGTAGGATACAAGGGGGAGGAGAGGTACAAAACAGGACAAACAAGGGGAAACTGAAATTTAAATTAAAATAAGAAAGAAAAGGACCAGAGGGCCTTCAAACTCACCCTACAGGTGCTGGTGCACCTGTAGTCCACCACCAGACCCACCACCTAACCCAGGACAAAAATAATAGTGAAACAATACAATAATGATTTTAAACAAAAGTAAATAGCACAATCTCCCGGGCGCCCTATCAGATATTAAACTGATAAGAACAGATTTTTTTCTTTTGGAAAAGTTTTATTGACACATTTCCTTTAAAAACAGCTCATACATTTTTTACATCATTGATACACATAAAAACGGCAGCAAAGCATAAAACACAGCATTTGAAAGTTACATTTAAATTTGTTAAAAAGTACATGTTGTTAAAACCAATGAAAACAACCATGGATAAAAGTACTTTCCTGGAAAACATCAAATCTGTAAAAGCCATTTAAAATGTGTACTAATGATCTAACAAAGGTAAAACATTTTTAAGACATGAAAAACCATGTTAAAAAGTCACTTTGTTAAAAGGCTGTCTTCAGTCCCTTGTACAGGAGGGGGGTGAGTCTTTATCAAGCTCACCTCATCCTGCTCTTCTGAATAGATCATCGTCCCGTCCTTCGGGGCCCAGAGGAGATCCCTCCCCTAGGCGCATCGCCCTAGGCGCCGCAGCGCTGTCAGGCCGTGGCCGCCGGGACCTAGGGTGTTGTGGGGGACCCTTCGCCTGGGGTCGAGGCCCCCTTCCTTCCGTACCACCCCAGGGCTTCCGTGGCTACCATGGCCACTGCCTGGGGGGTGGTCTCTACGTTTTTCGCTACCAGCAGGTTACGGGAGGACCACAGTGCTTCCTTCAGGCACGTGAGGGTGGGCCAGAGCTTGGTGAAGGCCTTCGATGGAATGGGCCTTCGGCCCACCCCATACAGCACGAGCTGAGGTGTTAGGTCCTCCCCTGCTGGCAGACACGAGGTGATCAGGGGGCCTGCTTCCTTCCACAGGTCCCTGGCGGCTCTGCACTCCCAGAGCATGTGCCTCACCGACTCTTCTTGGCCGCAGCCTGGTCGGGGGCACGCGGATGTCCTCGCCATGCCCCGTGAGTGCATAACGGCCCTGACCGGGAGGATCTCGTGGGCGACCATCCAGGACAGGTCCCGATGCCGATTCAGGAGAGCAGGATGGGCCACGTTGCGCCAAACCGTTGTGGGCTCACCTATAGCGAGCCCGCGCACTGGACACACTGGTTCCCGATCCTGCACAAGAGAGAGAAGAGAGCGGTGTTTTGTTAAAACCGTGACTGTTTCTTTTTCCAGTTTAAAATGTCTTAAAAACTTCTGGAGCTGGGCGTAGTGCGGGGGTAGCAGGAAAGAGACTGGGGCTCGCAGGTCGACTGGGATCAGCCTCAGAGTCCTGAGGTAAGATCCCAGCCAGAACCGTGCGAGGGCCTGGGTCTTGTTGTTGACCGGGGAGGTGGCAAGAGTCAGATGTAACGCTGTGTAGCGGCTGCCCAGGAACAAGTAGAGGTCAGGCAAGCCTTTCCCCCCCTTGGACCTGGGCCTCTTGACCACCTCCCTCCTCAGCCTCTCCCACTTGCCTCCCCACAGGAAGTAAAACAGCGTCCGCTCCAGGTCTAAAATGCTCCTTCGAGGGGGGATAAAAACAGAACTGATTAATAAAAGCACAGGTAAAATCACAGCTTTAATGATTAAAACCTTGCCCTCAAAAGTCAGCTGTCGTAGTCCCCAAAAACCCAGTCTCTGTCTTACCGTCCCCAGGATTCCGCTCCAGTTACCGCTCCCTCCTCCCCCCCGGTCAAACTTTACCCCCAGTACCCTTATGTCCGTCAGTTTAACTGTCAGAGGTAGTCTGGTCAAGTCTGGGTCTGCCCACGGTCCGAAGAATTGGGCCTCTGTCTTGTCTCTGTTCAGTCTCGCCCCAGAGGCTCGTCCGTACCAGTCAGTCCTGTCCAGAGTCCTGTCGACGGATAAAAGGTCGGTACATAAAATGTTGACGTCGTCCATGTAAAAGACGCACTTGGCGGTCATCCCCCCACTCCCCGGGATACCCACCCCACTGATCCCTTGGTCCCTTCTCAAGACCTGTGCCAGTGGTTCAATACAGGCCACGAACAGAAGGGGAGATAACGGACAGCCCTGACGGACGCCGCAGTGTACTCCCACTGCTTTTGACAGATGCCCATTTACAAGGATTTTGCTGGTGATGTCCCCGTACAGCAGTCCCACCCAAGCTAAGAACCTGTCCGGGAAACCCATTTTTTGCAGTACCTTAAAGAGGTACTGGTGCGAGACCCGATCAAAGGCTTTTTCAAAATCTAAATTTAGGACTACAAGCCGCATGTTTCTGTCTCTCGCATAACAGATGGCATCTCGGATCAGTATCAGGCTGTCCGTGATCTTCCTTCCGGGCACGGCACAGGTTTGGTCCGGGTGGATCACCTCCCCTAAAACAGAAGACATTCTGAGTGTTAAAACCTTGGTAAAAAGTTTACAATCAAAGTTTAAAAGGGTAATCGGTCTCCAGTTTTTCAGGTCCGTCCTGTCGTTTTTCTTATGTAAAAGAGTCACGATCCCCACTCTAAAACTGTCGGGTAGTCTGTCGAGGTGTTCGAAGTCAGTAAAAACAGTCAGAAGTTCGTCGGCTAAAACATCCCAAAAGGTCAGATAAAACTCCAAAGGGAGGCCGTCCTCCCCCGGTGATTTACCTCTCTTAAAACGTTTCAGTCCTTGGTCGATTTCTGTCCTCGTCAGGTCTTTTTTCAGGTCGTCTGTATTGGGTAAGGTCTTGTCGATGTATGTTAAAAGGTCCCCCATTGTTCCCTCGCACACATCTTTTACCCCAAACAGTTCCCCATAAAAGTCCTCGACCACTTCCTTTATTCCCTCTGTGTCTGTTTTTAAAACCCCGTCCTTGTTTCTCAATCCTGTCATAATCCTACCCTTACTAATTATTTTCTTAAAAAAGTACCTAGTGCACTTCTCCCCCTCTTCTAATTCCCTTTCCTTGCTTCTTAAAATAACCCCCTTGCTTCTCTGTTCTGCTAAAAGTGCCATTTCCTTCTTTACTTCTTTAATTTCTTGGTTAAAATCAAGGCCCTGTTGGCATAGGTTAAAATACCTTTCCAGTCGCTTTTGCAGTCCCACCATGCGTCTATCTTTTTCTCTGCTTTTTTCCTTTCCTATCTCTCTAAAGAAGGTCCTTGTCCTTTCCTTCACCATTTCCCACCACTGTGCTCGCGTGTCAAAGAAGTCCTGTAGCGTCTGCCACTGGCTGAACTGCTCTCTGTACTGACTAACTACTCTATCATCTTCTAGAAGGGAGCAGTTCAGTTTCCAGGGCCCTCTTCCCACAGTCACACCCGAAGATAGTGAAAGGGTGCACGTCAGCATTACGTGGTCTGAGAAGAAAGCAGGGGTTATTCTAGCATCAGTTGGGGGACAGTCCCGGGTAAACAGATAATCAATGCGAGAGGCTCTGGTGCCATCACCACTGGTCCAGGTGAAGCCCTCCTCTCTTGGATGCAGGGTTTTAAAACAGTCAGTCAGTTTAAAATCCCTGCACAGCACTTGCAATAAAACACGACCTGTCTACCTTAAAATCCCCTCCTGCCCCTCTCCTGTCTGCTCTGCTTAAAACACAATTAAAATCCCCACCCACCACTAGAGGATCCCTCCCTAGCATGTGGGACTGCAGGTCCTCTAAAAGTGCACACCGGTCATGTTTATCGTTAAAACCATACACGTTTAGCACGTTAAAATCCCTCCCCATAAAAGTACAGTTGGCTAAAAGAGCACGCCCACCTACCACCACTGTGCTCCCCTTCACCACCACCTGTGGGGTCTTGATTAAAATGGCAACACCGTCGTTCTTGTTAAAATTGGAACCACTCCAAATGGAGGGCCCGTGCCGCCACTTATCCTCCCATTTCCTGTAAGAGGATAAAAAGGGTAGACCACACTCCTGTAGTAAAAACACATCAGAGTTAAACCTTTCTAAAAAGGATAAAACCGACTGTGCTCTTGTTGCTGTCTTTACGCTCCTCACGTTTATAGTGGTGATTTTAAAAGCCATGAAAGGGGTGAGTAAAAACAGTGCTAGAAGAAAAGCCATTGAAAAGTTAAAAGGGGGTTAGTCTTCAGGGACTTTCTCTCTCTCCCTCCGGGGTAAGGGGGTTTGGAAGGGAGAGGAGGTTAAAACAGGACTTAAAAAGGAGACTTGATTGGGGGAGTTGGAGGGGAAGGTTCTGGGTTCTTCCTCCCCCTGGGAGCTCTCCCACTCCACCTTTCCCTTTTTCTCCTCACCCTGTTCGGGGTCAGAGAGCTCCTCAGCGTTTCTTTTACGTAGGGGGAGGTGTTCCTTACTCTCCCCCTCCTCTCCCGTACCTTCTGACACAGTCTCCATGGTGCTTTCCGACACCGACCCTATGATGTCTGACCCACTTGGGGAGCTTTCGCTAAACATCTCTCCGGAGCCGTCTTTCTCGGCCCTTTCTCCTTCAGGGGTCACATTAGTCTGGGGCAGGGGGATTGGGGTGGGGAGGGTTTTGTCCTCTCCTCCCACTTCTTCCACCACTGCACCTTCCGCGCCCTCCACTACAGCCACCACCACCGGCTCCACCACTGTCTCCTCTACCACCACTACCGGCTCCACTACTGCCTCCTCCTCCACCACCACCGGCTCCTCCACTACCACCTCGGCAACTGCCGTTCCAGCCCTCTGGCGCTCGAAAGCCCGGTCCGCGGCCGCCCACTCCCTCCTTCCAGCCTTGGCCCTGTTGGCCCAGGAGGAGGGGCAGTCGCGGATGAGGTGGGACCGCTCGCCACAGAGGTTGCACGACCTTCCGTTCGTGCACTCCTCGTAGCGGTGGCCCACCTCCCGGCACTTCATGCAGACGACCTTCTGACAGGCGTCTGCAAGGTGGCCATGTTCACCACACTTACGGCACAGCTTGGGCTGGTCCTGGTAGTGAACATGGCCCCTGTTCTCTCCGAGGACTATGGTGGATGGGATGGCTTTCAACCCACCATAGCCCCCAGGGTCCTCCCTTTGCTGGACAGTGACCCTCCAGGCCCCTGTCCAGATCCCATCAAGGTCTTTTACCTGGATCAGGGGACCCTTCACGTTGCAGTACCTGCCCAGCCATACTGCAACGTCCTCCGGCTGTACGGTTTCATTGTACATACGGACAATAACGGTTTTAATGCTATTATCCGTCAGCTTGGTCACCTCAAACATCGCTGTGAGGGACCCCTGGGTGTTCAGGGCGTTCTGGAGTTTCCCCCAGAACTCCCTCAGGAAGCTGGCGTTGGCAAAACTGACATCGAAGCCCTTCCTATAGGGGAGGGCTAAGATGCAGTTTACCTGCGCGGGATGAAAGCCGAGCTCTTTCTGGAGGAATTTTCTGGAGAAATCCAATCGGGATAGCTCCATTATTTTTCCTCCCCTCTCCTTTAGAAGGAGGCGCACTGCATGGTGCCTCCTCATGCCAGCCTGTGCTGCTGACATGATGGAGGCCCACTCCCTTTACAGCCCAACACCAGTGAGAGGGGAGGGGAGGGGGAAGGGAAGGGGAAAGGGAGAGGAAGGGGTGTAAAACAGCCAAGGAACTAGCAGGCTCAGCCAGACTGTGCTGAACAGGGCCTACCAGTACCACGGGACACACAACAAACTATCTAGCACAGCACCAAACTAATCTTATCAACAATGGGAAGGGACACAAGGAGGGATTTTTTTTTTTTTTTTTTTGTGTGTAATTTTTAAATTAAATTTTCCCCGGAGGGGAAAGGCACGAAGGGGAAGGACAATAATGAACAAAACAAACAAAAACGGGGGGAGGGGGGGTGGGGCGAGCTAACAAACAAACAAATTTAGGTAAGGGGAATTAAGGGGATAACAAAAAGGAACACTGACCAACACAACACCTGCCAAACTTGAGGGCCGAGAGAGCTAGCAGGCCAGGCCAAGCTAACCAGCTAGCAAGCCTCACCAGTAGGCCAGGCCAAGCCAACCAGCTAGCAAGCCTCACCAGTAGGCCAGGCCAAGCCAACCAGCTAGCAAGCCTCACCAGTAGGCCAGGCCAAGCCAACCAGCTAGCAAGCCTCGCCAGTAGGCCAGGCCGAGCCGACCAGCTAGCAAGCCTCACCAGTAGGCCAGGCCAAGCCAACCAGCTAGCAAGCCTCACCAGTAGGCCAGGCCAAGCCAACCAGCTAGCGAGCCTCACCAGCAGACCAGGTCAAGCCAACCAGCTAGCAAGCCGGCAGGCCAAAGGTCCCCCAGTTGACAACACAAGACAAGAAACAGAGACAAAAGGCAATTTAGGGGGTGAACTAGTAAGTACAAGGTGGATGGGAAAATACTGTCAGACAAACGCACAACAATGCAATGCCTGCCACGCCTAAAGGGCCAGGAGGCTAGCGTTCCAACAAGCCAGAAAGCCCCTCCGGCTAGCAGGCAACACAAAACTCAAAACAGTAGGAAATAATTGAAGGGGGGGAGGGTAGGATACAAGGGGGAGGAGAGGTACAAAACAGGACAAACAAGGGGAAACTGAAATTTAAATTAAAATAAGAAAGAAAAGGACCAGAGGGCCTTCAAACTCACCCTACAGGTGCTGGTGCACCTGTAGTCCACCACCAGACCCACCACCTAACCCAGGACAAAAATAATAGTGAAACAATACAATAATGATTTTAAACAAAAGTAAATAGCACAATCTCCCGGGCGCCCTATCAGATATTAAACTGATAAGAACAGATACTACACTTGATCTTAGCCAAAAGGCCGAGAAGCGATACCCACAATGGTTTCGGGACGAAGTGGCCGTTCTCCGACACGTCAAATTCGAATATGTTTACGTCACAATGAGCTCTGTATGCTTTTTGTTTTCCATAAAAAATAGAATGCTTTCAATAAATGGTGACATGGAGGGGGAGTTGATCAACGCCAGGAATGACCACGTTCGACTGTTACAATGTAACACATTTGTAGGTTCTAAGAACACGTGGTCGTCCGCCCTCCAATCAGAAATGAGAGAAAGCGTTGTTACGTTAAAACCAGATCAACAGCTAAATTTGAATAATAATATATTGCGCGCGTGTGTGTGTGTGGGGGGGGGGGGGGGGGCAATTTGGAGATAATAATATTGACGTAACATTTGATCTTGTATCAAGTATATCTGGTAGCGTTGCTGCCACAAACGAACTGAAGCAATTGTCCACTTGGTGGTGCCAGAGTTCCACCGACCGTCGCTTTTTCCTGGTTGTCCTGTGGTTGTCCTGTGTGGTACAGAAAAATGCATTTCAATATTGAACCACTTGACTTCAAGACATCGTCAACGAAAATAACGTGAACAATAAAAATAGCTCTCTAAGGAGAGAGAGAGAGAAGGATGGGGATGGGGGAGAGAGAGAGAAGGATGGGGATGGGGGAGAGAGAGAGAAGGATGGGGATGGGAGAGAGAGAATGATGGGGATGGGGGAGGGAGAGAGAAGGATGGGGATGGGAGAGAGAGAAGGATGGGGATGGGAGAGAGAGAAGGATGGAGATGGGGGAGAGAGAAGGATGGGGATGGGAGAGAGAGAAGGATGGGGATGGGAGAGAGAGGAAGATGGGGATGGGAGAGAGAGAAGGATGGGGATGGGGAGAGAGAGGAGGATGGGGAATGGGGGAGGGAGGGAGGGAGGGAGGGAGGGAGGGAGGGAGGGAGGGAGTGAGGGAGGGAGGGAGGGAGGGAGGGAGGGGGAGGGAGGGAGGGAAGGAAGGAAGGAAGGAAGGAAGGAGAGAGAAGGATGGGGATGGGGGAGAGAGAGAGAAGGTTGGGGATGGGAGAGAGAGAAGGATGGGGATGGGGGAGAGAGAGGAGTGTTGTATTTCTCCATCATCTTGCGTCACAAACCCACACTTCACAACGAATCAGTAATCATTGCCCTACTGTCTCTCTCGCTCTACTCAGCCTCCCGAGAGAAAACAGGAAGTTCCTTCCCCTCTGTTCCAGAGACCTTGAGTTTCTATCAGAGCTGTGTGCATCTTGTAAACCTCTTCCCTGTTCGCTCAACACATCTGGTATATTTTATTGACATCATTCAAACTCCATTGTGAGAAATAGCAGGACTGTACATGAAGGAATGATCCTGCCTTTGTCCTTTCTCTCTAATGAAATACTAACTATTACAATACTGCCACAGCAAACTGCTTACTGCGGTTCAGACTGAATCACCATTATTACTGCTGTCTGGTGAGGGGTGAATACAACACTACACTCAGAGGGGTGAAATACAACACTACACTCAGAGGGGTGAATACAACACTACACTCAGAGGGGTGAATACAACACTACACTCAGAGGGGTGAATACAACACTCAGAGGGGTGAATACAACACTACACTCAGAGGGGTGAAATACAACACTACACTCAGAGGGGTGAATACAACACTACACTCAGAGGGGTGAAATACAACACTACACTCAGAGGGGTGAAATACAACACTACACTCAGAGGGGTGAAATACAACACTACACTCAGAGGGGTGAAATACAACACTACACTCAGAGGGGCGAATACAACACTACACTCAGAGGGGTGAAATATAACACTACACTCAGAGGGGTGAATACAACACTACACTCAGAGGGGTGAAATACAACACTACACTCAGAGGGGTGAATACAACACTCAGAGGGGTGAATACAACACTACACTCAGAGGGGTGAATACAACACTACACTCAGAGGGGTGAAATACAACACTACACTCAGAGGGGTGAAATACAACACTACACTAAGAGGGGTGAATACAACACTACACTCAGAGGGGTGAATACAACACTACACTCAGAGGGGTGAATACAACACTACACTCAGAGGGGTGAATACAACACTACACTCAGAGGGGTGAATACAACACTCAGAGGGGTGAATACAACACTACACTCAGAGGGGTGAAATATAACACTACACTCAGAGGGGTGAAATACAACACTACACTCAGAGGGGTGAAATACAACACTACACTCAGAGGGGTGAATACAACACTACACTCAGAGGGGTGAAATACAACACTACACTCAGAGGGGTGAATACAACACTACACTCAGAGGGGTGAATACAACACTACACTCAGAGGGGTGAATACAACACTACACTCAGAGGGGTGAAATACAACACTACACTCAGAGGGGTGAATACAACACTACACTCAGAGGGGTGAAATACAACACTACACTCAGAGGGGTGAATACAACACTACACTCAGAGGGGTGAAATACAACACTACACTCAGAGGGGTGAATACAACACTACACTCAGAGGGGTGAAATACAACACAACACTCAGAGGGGTGAATACAACACTACACTCAGAGGGGTGAATACAACACAACACTCAGAGGGGTGAATACAACACTCAGAGGGGTGAAATATAACACTACACTCAGAGGGGTGAAATACAACACTACACTCAGAGGGGTGAAATACAACACTACACTCAGAGGGGTGAATACAACACTACACTCAGAGGGGTGAACTACAACACTACACTCAGAGGGGTGAATACAACACTACACTCAGAGGGGTGAATACAACACTACACTCAGAGGGGTGAATACAACACTACACTCAGAGGGGTGAATACAACACTCAGAGGGGTGAAATATAACACTACACTCAGAGGGGTGAATACAACACTACACTCAGAGGGGTGAAATATAACACTCAGAGGGGTGAATACAACACTACACTCAGAGGGGTGAATACAACACTACACTCAGAGGGGTGAAATATAACACTACACTCAGAGGGGTGAAATACAACACTCAGAGGGGTGAATACAACACTACACTCAGAGGGGTGAAATATAACACTCAGAGGGGTGAATACAACACTACACTCAGAGGGGTGAATACAACACTACACTCAGAGGGGTGAAATACAACACTACACTCAGAGGGGTGAATACAACACTACACTCAGAGGGGTGAATACAACACTCAGAGGGGTGAATACAACACTACACTCAGAGGGGTGAACTACAACACTACACTCAGAGGGGTGAATACAACACTACACTCAGAGGGGTGAATACAACACTCAGAGGGGTGAATACAACACTACACTCAGAGGGGTGAAATATAACACTCAGAGGGGTGAATACAACACTACACTCAGAGGGGTGAATACAACACTACACTCAGAGGGGTGAAATACAACACTACACTCAGAGGGGTGAATACAACACTACACTCAGAGGGGTGAACTACAACACTACACTCAGAGGGGTGAAATACAACACTACACTCAGAGGGGTGAATACAACACTCAGAGGGGTGAATACAACACTACACTCAGAGGGGTGAAATACAACACTACACTCAGAGGGGTGAATACAACACTACACTCAGAGGGGTGAACTACAACACTACACTCAGAGGGGTGAAATACAACACTACACTCAGAGGGGTGAATACAACACTACACTCAGAGGGGTGAACTACAACACTACACTCAGAGGGGTGAAATACAACACTACACTCAGAGGGGTGAATACAACACTACACTCAGAGGGGTGAATACAACACTCAGAGGGGTGAAATATAACACTACACTCAGAGGGGTGAATACAACACTACACTCAGAGGGGTGAAATAAAACACTACACTCAGAGGGGTGAAATACAACACTCAGAGGGGTGAAATACAACACTACACTCAGAGGGGTGAATACAACACTCAGAGGGGTGAAATACAACACTACACTCAGAGGGGTGAAATACAACACTACACTCAGAGGGGTGAAATACAACACTACACTCAGAGGGGTGAAATACAACACTACACTCAGAGGGGTGAATACAACACTACACTCAGAGGGGTGAAATACAACACTCAGAGGGGTGAATACAACACTACACTCAGAGGGGTGAAATACAACACTACACTCAGAGGGGTGAAATACAACACTACACTCAGAGGGGTGAAATACAACACTCAGAGGGGTGAAATACAACACTACACTCAGAGGGGTGAAATACAACACTACACTCAGAGGGGTGAAATATAACACTACACTCAGAGGGGTGAATACAACACTCAGAGGGGTGAAATACAACACTACACTCAGAGGGGTAAATACAACACTCAGAGGGGTGAAATACAACACTACACTCAGAGGGGTGAAATACAACACTACACTCAGAGGGGTGAAATATAACACTACACTCAGAGGGGTGAATACAACACTCAGAGGGGTGAAATACAACACTACACTCAGAGGGGTAAATACAACACTACACTCAGAGGGGTGAAATACAACACTACACTCAGAGGGGTGAATACAACACTCAGAGGGGTGAAATACAACACTACACTCAGAGGGGTGAATACAACACTACACTCAGAGGGGTGAAATATAACACTACACTCAGAGGGGTGAATACAACACTCAGAGGGGTGAAATACAACACTACACTCAGAGGGGTAAATACAACACTACACTCAGAGGGGTGAAATACAACACTACACTCAGAGGGGTGAAATACAACACTACACTCAGAGGGGTGAAATACAACACTACACTCAGAGGGGTGAAATACAACACTACACTCAGAGGGGTGAAATACAACACTACACTAAGAGGGGTGAAATACAACACTACACTCAGAGGGGTGAAATACAACACTACACTCAGAGGGGTGAATACAACACTACACTCAGAGGGGTGAAATACAACACTACACTCAGAGGGGTGAAATACAACACTACACTCAGAGGGGTGAAATACAACACTCAGAGGGGTGAAATACAACACTACACTCAGAGGGGTGAAATACAACACTCAGAGGGGTGAAATACAACACTACACTCAGAGGGGTGAAATACAACACTCAGAGGGGTGAATACAACACTACACTCAGAGGGGTGAATACAACACTACACTCAGAGGGGTGAATACAACACTACACTCAGAGGGGTGAATACAACACTACACTCAGAGGGATGAATACAACACTACACTCAGAGGGGTGAAATACAACACTCAGAGGGGTGAATACAACACTACACTCAGAGGGGTGAATACAACACTACACTCAGAGGGGTGAAATACAACACTCAGAGGGGTGAAATACAACACTCAGAGGGGTGAATACAACACTACAGTCAGAGGGGTGAAATACAACACTACACTCAGAGGGGTGAAATACAACACTACACTCAGAGGGGTGAATACAACACTACACTCAGAGGGGTGAAATACAACACTACACTCAGAGGGGTGAAATACAACACTACACTCAGAGGGGTGAAATATAACACTCAGAGGGGTGAAATACAACACTACACTCAGAGGGGTGAAATACAACACTACACTCAGAGGGGTGAAATACAACACTACACTCAGAGGGGTGAAATACAACACTACACTCAGAGGGGTGAATACAACACTACACTCAGAGGGGTGAAATATAACACTACACTCAGAGGGGTGAAATACAACACTACACTCAGAGGGGTGAATACAACACTACACTCAGAGGGGTGAAATATAACACTACACTCAGAGGGGTGAATACAACACTACACTCAGAGGGGTGAAATATAACACTACACTCAGAGGGGTGAATACAACACTACACTCAGAGGGGTGAAATATAACACTACACTCAGAGGGGTGAATACAACACTACACTCAGAGGGGTGAATACAACACTACACTCAGAGGGGTGAAATACAACACTACACTCAGAGGGGTGAATACAACACTACACTCAGAGGGGTGAAATACAACACTACACTCAGAGGGGTGAAATACAACACTACACTCAGAGGGGTGAAATACAACACTCAGAGGGGTGAAATATTACACTACACTCAGAGGGGTGAAATATAACACTACACTCAGAGGGGTGAAATACAACACTACACTCAGAGGGGTGAAATACAACACTACACTCAGAGGGGTGAAATACAACACTCAGAGGGGTGAAATATTACACTACACTCAGAGGGGTGAAATATAACACTACACTCAGAGGGGTGAAATACAACACTACACTCAGAGGGGTGAAATACAACACTAGACTCAGAGGGGTGAAATACAACACTACACTCAGAGGGGTGAAATACAACACTACACTCAGAGGGGTGAATACAACACTACACTCAGAGGGGTGAATACAACACTACACTCAGAGGGGTGAAATACAACACTACACTCAGAGGGGTGAATACAACACTACACTCAGAGGGGTGAATACAACACTACACTCAGAGGGGTGAATACAACACTCAGAGGGGTGAAATACAACACTACACTCAGAGGGGTGAATACAACACTACACTCAGAGGGGTGAAATATAACACTACACTCAGAGGGGTGAATACAACACTACACTCAGAGGGGTGAATACAACACTACACTCAGAGGGGTGAAATACAACACTACACTCAGAGGGGTGAATACAACACTACACTAAGAGGGGTGAAATACAACACTACACTCAGAGGGTTGAATACAACACTACACTCAGAGGGGTGAATACAACACTACACTCAGAGGGGTGAAATACAACACTACACTCAGAGGGGTGAAATACAACACTACACTCAGAGGGGTGAAATACAACACTACACTCAGAGGGGTGAATACAACACTACACTCAGAGGGGTGAATACAACACTACACTCAGAGGGGTGAATACAACACTACACTCAGAGGGGTGAAATACAACACTACACTCAGAGGGGTGAAATACAACACTACACTCAGAGGGGTGAATACAACACTACACTCAGAGTGGTGAAATACAACACTACACTCAGAGGGGCGAATACAACACTACACTCAGAGGGGTGAAATATAACACTACACTCAGAGGGGTGAAATACAACACTACACTCAGAGGGGTGAATACAACACTACACTCAGAGGGGTGAAATACAACACTACACTCAGAGGGGTGAAATACAACACTACACTCAGAGGGGTGAAATACAACACTACACTCAGAGGGGTGAAATACAACACTACACTCAGAGGGGTGAAATACAACACTACACTCAGAGGGGTGAATACAACACTACACTCAGAGTGGTGAAATACAACACTACACTCAGAGGGGCGAATACAACACTACACTCAGAGGGGTGAAATATAACACTACACTCAGAGGGGTGAATACAACACTACACTCAGAGGGGTGAAATACAACACTACACTCAGAGGGGTGAATACAACACTACACTCAGAGGGGTGAAATACAACACTACACTCAGAGGGGTGAATACAACACTACACTCAGAGTGGTGAAATACAACACTACACTCAGAGGGGCGAATACAACACTACACTCAGAGGGGTGAAATATAACACTACACTCAGAGGGGTGAATACAACACTACACTCAGAGGGGTGAAATACAACACTACACTCAGAGGGGTGAATACAACACTACACTCAGAGGGGTGAAATACAACACTACACTCAGAGTGGTGAAATACAACACTACACTCAGAGGGGTGAATACAACACTACACTCAGAGGGGTGAAATACAACACTACACTCAGAGGGGTGAAATACAACACTACACTCAGAGGGGTGAATACAACACTACACTCAGAGGGGTGAAATACAACACTACACTCAGAGGGGTGAAATACAACACTACACTCAGAGGGGTGAATACAACACTACACTCAGAGGGGTGAAATATAACACTACACTCAGAGGGGTGAAATATAACACTACACTCAGAGGGGTGAAATATAACACTACACTCAGAGTGGTGAAATACAACACTACACTCAGAGGGGCGAATACAACACTACACTCAGAGGGGTGAATACAACACTCAGAGGGGTGAAATACAACACTACACTCAGAGGGGTGAATACAACACTACACTCAGAGGGGTGAAATACAACACTACACTCAGAGGGGTGAAATACAACACTACACTCAGAGGGGTGAATACAACACTCAGAGGGGTGAAATACAACACTACACTCAGAGGGGTGAATACAACACTACACTCAGAGGGGTGAAATACAACACTACACTCAGAGGGGTGAAATACAACACTACACTCAGAGGGGTGAATACAACACTACACTCAGAGGGGTGAAATACAACACTACACTCAGAGGGGTGAATACAACACTCAGAGGGGTGAATACAACACTACACTCAGAGGGGTGAATACAACACTACACTCAGAGGGGTGAAATACAACACTACACTCAGAGGGGTGAATACAACACTACACTCAGAGGGGTGAAATACAACACTACACTCAGAGGGGTGAAATACAACACTACACTCAGAGGGGTGAAATACAACACTACACTCAGAGGGGTGAAATACAACACTACACTCAGAGGGGTGAATACAACACTACACTCAGAGGGGTGAAATACAACACTACACTCAGAGGGGTGAATACAACACTACACTCAGAGGGGTGAAATATAACACTACACTCAGAGGGGTGAATACAACACTACACTCAGAGGGGTGAATATAACACTACACTCAGAGGGGTGAATATAACACTACACTCAGAGGGGTGAAATATAACACTACACTCAGAGGGGTGAAATACAACACTACACTCAGAGGGGTGAAATATAACACTACACTCAGAGGGGTGAATACAACACTACACTCAGAGGGGTGAAATACAACACTACACTCAGAGGGGTGAAATACAACACTACACTCAGAGGGGTGAATACAACACTACACTCAGAGGGGTGAATACAACACTACACTCAGAGGGGTGAAATACAACACTCAGAGGGGTGAAATATAACACTACACTCAGAGGGGTGAAATACAACACTACACTCAGAGGGGTGAATACAACACTACACTCAGAGGGGTGAATACAACACTACACTCAGAGGGGTGAAATACAACACTACACTCAGAGGGGTGAATACAACACTACACTAAGAGGGGTGAATACAACACTACACTCAGAGGGGTGAATACAACACTACACTCAGAGGGGTGAAATACAACACTACACTCAGAGGGGTGAAATACAACACTACACTCAGAGGGGTGAAATAGTTTATCAAAATTGGTTTGTCTTGAAATTCTTTGTGGATCTGTGTAATCTGAAGGAAATATGTGTCTCTAATATGGTCATACATTGGGCAGAAGGTGAGGAAGTGCAGCTCAGTTTCCACCTCATTTTGTGGGCAGTGAGCACATAGCCTAGCCTGTCTTCTCTTGAGAGCCATGTCTGCCTACGGCGGCCTTTCTCAATAGCAAGGCTATGCTCACTGAGTCTGTACATAGTCAAAGCTTTCCTTAAGTTTGGGTCAGTCACAGTGGTCAGGTATTCTGCCGCTCTCTGTTTAGGGCCAAATAGCATTTGTAGGGTCTGATAGGGGTGTCAGTGGGGTGGGGTGTCAGTGGGCTGACTGTGATCTGATAGGGGTGTCAGTGGACTGAATGTGATCTGATAGGGGAGTCAGTGGGCTGAATGTGATTTGATAGGGGTGTCAGTGGGCTGACTGTGATCTGATAGGGGTGTCAGTGGGCTGACTGTGATCTGATAGGGGTGTCAGTGGGCTGACTGATCTGATAGGGGTGTCAGTGGGCTGACTGTGATCTGATAGGGGTGTCAGTGGGCTGACTGTGATCTGATAGGGGTGTCAGTGGGCTGACTGTGGTCTGATAGGGGTGGGCTGAACGTGATCTGATAGGGGTGTCAGTGGGCTGACTGATCTGATAGGGGTGTCAGTGGGCTGACTGATCTGATAGGGGTGTCAGTGGGCTGACTGTGATCTGAAAGGGGAGTCAGTGGGCTGACTGTGAAGGCTCAGAGAGACTCTTGGTTGAGGTCAATGATATAGTAGTTTCTCCTCTTCCTCTCTCTTCCTCTCTCACCTCCCCTCTCCTTCCCATTTCTCCCACTCTCTCTCACCCCTTTCTCTCTCCCTCTCTCTCCTTCTCCCCTCTCTCTCTCCCCCCTATTTCTCTTCCTCTCCCTCCTACCCCCCCTTTCCCCCACTCTCTCTTAATGTGGCGGGCCCAGCTAATTCAACTCCCTCCCTCCCTCCCTATTTTCAGCCTGGCTAACTAAACCAGAGGATAAAGCCTCAACCTACATTAACAAACATCCAGCTAATTCACCACCACCGGCTCAGCCTCTCCGCAGTCTAATTAAAACGTCCTCTCAGGGAAACTATTTAGTCTCTGGCTTCATCCAAAACGGCACCCTGTTCCCTATGTAGCGCAATAGAGCTATATGGGCCCTGGTCTAAAGTAGTGCACTATATAGGGAATAGGGTGCCATTTGCAACACACCTCTGGCTACGTGCAACACGCTCCGTACGGCTGGGTGACAACGAGGGAGAGAGCGGCGAAACGTTTAAAAAGACATTAGGCGGCTTGGATCCCACTTCAAACGGAAACTCAACGAAGGCGTGAAAATGGGAGGGAGGGAGTGAAGGAGGAGAGGTTGTGGTTGTTTCACAGGGCGGGAGGGAGGGAGGGAGGGAGGGAGGGAGGGAGGGAGGGAAAGAGGGGGTTGTGGTTGTTTCAGAGGGTGGGAGGGAGGGAGGGAGGGAGGGAGGGAGGGAGGGAAGGAGGAGGGGTTGTGGTTGTTTCAGAGGGTGGGAGGGAGGGAGGGAGGGAGGGAGGGAGGGAGGAGGGGTTGTGGTTGTTTCAGAGGGCGGGAGGGAGAGAGGGAGGGAGGGAGGGAAAGAGGGGGTTGTGGTTGTTTCAGAGGGTGGGAGGGAGGGAGGGAGGGAGGGAGGGAGGGAAGGAGGAGGGGTTGTGGTTGTTTCAGAGGGCGGGAGGGAGAGAGGGAGGGAGGGAGGGAAAGAGGGGGTTGTGGTTGTTTCAGAGGGCGGGAGGGAGAGAGGGAGGGAGGGAGGGAAAGAGGGGGTTGTGGTTGTTTCAGAGGGCGGGAGGGAGAGAGGGAGGGAGGGAGGGAAAGAGGGGGTTGTGGTTGTTTTGGAGGGCGGGAGGGAGGGAGGGAGGGGTTGGGGTTGTTTCAGAGGGCGGGAGGGAGGGAGGGAGGGAAAGAGGGGGTTGTGGTTGTTTTGGAGGACGGGAGGGAGGGAGGGGGTTGTGGTTGTTTTGGAGGGCGGGTGGGAGGGAGGGAGGGAGGGAGGAAAAGAGGGGGTTGTGGTTGTTTTTGAGGGAGGGAGGGGGTTGTGGTTGTTTTGGAGGGAGGGAGGGAGGGGGGGATCTTGTTATTCTGAGAGTGAATGACGCGGCTGATAACGGGCTGAACACAGCGACAATCAAGTCCATAAACACAGGAGATGTGGCAGAGTGATTAAAGGGGGTGAGGATAGGGGTGGGGGGCTGGAGACCGTTCTGGATGTGGCAGAGTGATTAAAGGGGGTGAGGATAGGGGTGGGGGGCTGGAGACCGTTCAGGATGTGGCAGAGTGATTAAAGGGGGTGAGGATAGGGGTGGGGGGCTGGAGACCGTTCTGGATGTGGCAGAGTGATTAAAGGGGGTGAGGATAGGGGTGGGGGGGCTGGAGACCGTTCTGGGATGTGGCAGAGTGATTAAAGGGGGTGAGGATAGGGGTGGGGGGCTGGAGACCGTTCTGGATGTGGCAGAGTGATTAAAGGGGGTGAGGATAGGGGTGGGGGGCTGGAGACCGTTCTGGGATGTGGCAGAGTGATTAAAGGGGGTGAGGTTAGGGGTGGGGGGGCTGGGGACCGTTCTGGGATGTGGCAGAGTGATTAAAGGTGGTGAGGATAGGGGTGGGGGGCTGGGGACTGTTCTGGATGTGGCAGAGTGATTAAAGGGGGTGAAGATAGGGGTGGGGGGCTGGAGACCGTTCTAGGATGTGGCAGAGTGATGCAGAGTGTGAGTGTGTCTGTGAGCTGTGAGGTCAACCTGTGTCAGTTAGCTGTGTCCGTTAGCTGTGTCCGTTAGCTGTGTCCGTTAGCTGTGTCCGTTAGCTGTGTCCGTTAGCTGTGTCTGTTAGCTGTGTATGTTAGCTGTGTCTGCTAGCTGTGTCTGTGAGCTGTGAGGTCTACCTGTGTCAGTTAGCTGTGTCTGTTAGCTGTGTCTGTTAGCTGTGTCTGCTAGCTGTGTCTGTTAGCTGTGTCTGTTAGCTGTGTCCGTTAGCTGTGTCCGTTAGCTGTGTCTGCTAGCTGTGTCTGTTAGCTGTGTCTGTTAGCTGTGTCTGCTAGCTGTGTCTGCTAGCTGTGTCTGCTAGCTGTGTCTGTTAGCTGTGTCTGTTAGCTGTGTCTGTTAGCTGTGTCGCTAGCTGTGTCTGTTAGCTGTGTCCGTTAGCTGTGTCTGCTAGCTGTGTCTGTTAGCTGTGTCGCTAGCTGTGTCTGTTAGCTGTGTCTTCTTGCTGTGTCTGTTAGCTGTGTCTGTTAGCTGTGTCTGCTAGCTGTGTCTGCTAGCTGTGTCTGTTAGTGTAACGGATGTGAAACGGCTAGCTTAGTTAGCGTTTCAATCAGTGACGTCACTTGCTCTGAGACCTTGAAGTAGTAGTTCCCCTTGCTCTGCAAGGGCCGCGGCTTTTGTGGAGCGATGGGTAACGATGCTTCGAGGGTGACTGTTGATGTGTGCAGAAGGTCCCTAGTTCGCGCCCGGGTATGGGCGAGGGGACGGTCTAAATTTGTACTGTTACATTAGCTGTGTCTGCTAGCTGTGTCCGTTAGCTGTGTCTTCTTGCTGTGTCTGCTTGCTGTGTCTGTTAGCTGTGTCTGTTAGCTGTGTCTGCTAGCTGTGTATGTTAGCTGTGTCTGCTAGCTGTGTCTGTTAGCTGTGTCTGCTAGCTGTGTTTGTTAGCTGTGTCTTCTTGCTGTGTCTGTTAGCTGTGTCTGTTAGCTGTGTCTGTTTGCTGTGTCTGTTAGCTGTGTCTATGGTGGCTCTGTTGGAGTGTCTTTGGGAGGGGGGGGCACTGTGGAACCAAATGGCACCCTATTCCCTATACAGTGGAGCTCTGGTCAAAAGTAATGCACTAAATAGGGAAAAGGACACCGTTTGGGACACAAGCACTCTCTCAGGGATCAAACGCCTAGCGGTGTGATGATGGTGATGTCATGGCAACATGGGGGTGTGGTGTCACTCAGCTGTGATAGGGCCGTGAGTCTGACATTATCCGGTTCCAGGAAGCACCGGGTCAGCCATCCATCAAAATTCTACATTCTATATGGATCATCAGGGGCTGTTTAAATTCCACACCTCCCTGTGAAAAACAGAGCTTTACCCTACAGTCCTATGATGGAGGGAGAGAGGGAGGGAGAGAGGGAGGAAGGGAGGGAGGGAGGGAGAGGGGGAGGGATGGATGGAGGGAGGGAGAGAGAGGGGGAGGGAAGGAGAGAGAGGTAAGGAGGGAAGGAGGGAAGGAGAGGGGGAGAGGGAGGGATGGAGGGAAAGAGAGAGGGAAGGATGGAGGGAGGGAGGGAGGGAGAGGGGGAGGAGGGGGAGGGAGGGAGGGAAGGAGAGAGGTTAGGGAGGGAGGGAGGGAGGGAGAGAGAGAGAGGGGGAGGGAGGGAGGGAGGGAAAGAGAGAGGGAAGGATGGAGGGAGGGAGGGAGGGAGGGAGAGGGGGAGGAGGGGGAGGGAGGGAGGGAGGGAGGGAGGGAGGGAGGGAGGGAGAGGGAGGGAGGGAGGGAGGGAGGGAGGGAGGGAGAGAGAGGGGGAGGGAGGGGGGGAAGGAGAGAGGTTAGGGAGGGAATGGGAAAAAGGAGATTTGGCTCATTGGCTTTGCCACCAGGCTGAGTCCCAGAGCGTTGGGCTGGAGCCGGGGTTAGGGCCTGGTCAGGACAGGCTGTGCATGTGTGTGTGTGCCCTGCAGCTGCCTGCCTGCCATAGGTCGTTACGGAGGTGTCAGGCAGTCAGGCTTGGGCCTCAGAGACCAGACCAGGGAACCAGACTCTCTCTCTCTCAGGGCCAGCCAGCAGTTGATCTGTCCTCCAGCCCTATAGTCTGAAGGCTGTCCTCCAGCCCCTATAGTCTGAAGGCTGTCCTCCAGCCCCTATAGTCTGAAGGCTGTCCTCCAGCCCCTATAGTCTGAAGGCTGTCCTCCAGCCCCTATAGTCTGAAGGCTGTCCTCCAGCCCCTATTGTCTGAAGGCTGTCCTCCAGCCCCTATCGTCTGAAGGCTGTCCTCCAGCCCCTATAGTCTGAAGGCTGTCCTCCAGCCCCTATAGTCTGAAGGCTGTCCTCCAGCCCCTATAGTCTGAAGGCTGTCCTCCAGCCCCTATAGTCTGAAGGCTGTCCTCCAGCCCCTATAGTCTGAAGGCTGTCCTCCAGCCCCTATAGTCTGAAGGCTGTCCTCCAGCACCTATGGTCTGAAGGCTGTCCTCCAGCCCCTATAGTCTGAAGGCTGTCCTCCAGCCCCTATAGTCTGAAGGCTGTCCTCCAGCCCCTATAGTCTGAAGGCTGTCCTCCAGCCCCTATAGTCTGAAGGCTGTCCTCCAGCCCCTATAGTCTGAAGGCTGTCCTCCAGCCCCTATAGTCTGAAGGCTGTCCTCCAGCCCCTATAGTCTGAAGGCTGTCCCCCAGCCCCTATAGTCTGAAGGCTTTCCTCCAGCCCCTATAGTCTGAAGGCTGTCCTCCAGCCCCTATAGTCTGAAGGCTGTCCTCCAGCCCCTATAGTCTGAAGGCTGTCCTCCAGCCCCTATAGTCTGAAGGCTGTCCTCCAGCCCCTATAGTCTGAAGGCTGTCCCCCAGCCCCTATAGTCTGAAGGCTGTCCTCCAACCCCTATAGTCTGAAGGCTGTCCTCCAGACCCTATAGTCTGAAGGCTGTCCTCCAGCCCCTATAGTCTGAAGGCTAGGTCACCGCTCTGTAGTTGAACTGTCCTCCAGCCCTATAATCTGAAATCTGCACTCTTAGAAAAAAATGTGCTATCTAGAACCTAAAACAGTTTTTCGGCTGTCCCTGTAGGAGAACCCCTTGAAGAACCGTTTCTGGTTCCAGGTAGAAAGAACCCTTTTGGTTCTAGGTAGAACCCTTTTGGTTCCAGGTAGATCCCTTTTGGTTCTAGGTAGAACCCTTTTGATTCCAGGTAGAACCCTTTTGGTTCTAGGTAGAACCCTTTTGGTTGCAGGTAGAACCCTTTTGGTTCCAGGTAGAACCCTTTTGGTTCTAGGTAGAACCCTTTTGGTTCCAGGTAGAACCCTTTTGGTTCTAGGTAGAACCCTTTTGGTTCCAGGTAGAACCCTTTTGGTTCTAGGTAGAACCCTTTTGGTTCCAGGTAGAACCCTTTTGGTTCCAGGTAGAACCCTTTTAGGTTTCCATGTTAAACCCTTTCCACAGAGAGTTCTACATGGAACCCAAAATATTTCTACCTGGAACCAAAAAGGGTTCTCTTATGGGGACAGACGAAGAATCTTTCCGGGGACTCTTTTTTTTCGGAAGCGTGTGGGTCACCTCTCTGTCGTTGAACAGAAAGTACAGAACAGGTTTCAGGAAACGGAAAGGTAAATGTTCTCTAATTAGATCCGGGTAGATCAATGCTCAGCCCGACTGGCTGTGTGGTCAACAGGGGTTTCTCACCGCTGCCTCAGACACACATACCCACTGCTCTGCTGCCAACCGTCTGCTTCATCCTCAGGGGGAACACTAATCAATTAGGCTCACATAGCGTTGGAGAAATTACCTCCTCCTCTTCCTCCTCCTCCTCTTCCTCCTCCTCCTCCTCCTCCTGCTCCTCCCTCATCCGTTTATTTAAAAATATGTTTCAGGAGAGTTAGAGAGAAAGATTTCATGCTACTCCAAACCCCTTCTCCATGTATCTCTACGATCATATGGCATTAAAGAGTCAGTGCACCGATTGGACGTGGCTCGCAGGAAACCAGCTCCATATTTACTGCTAATTGGTCATTTCCAGGGGAAGCCGTGTGGTTTGGAAAAGCCACTTCCAGGACAGGGCTTTATAAAACGAGCCGGTCTTAGGGCACTGGAGACATCTGGGAGGAGAGAGGCAGGCATTTGATTGTGTGTTTACGTGTGTGTTTACGTGTGTGTGTGTGTGTGTGTGTGTGTGTGTGCGTGTGAGTGTGTGTGTGTGTTGATTGGGCCGTCCCAGCAGCCTGGCTGATTGCAGGGTTATGATATATAGTCTGGTGAAACACAGCGGCTTCTAGTTTCCTGCATACCTCTCGTCTCTGCAGTCAGGGGGAAAGGTAAAGACCTTTAAAGGCATGGCAGGCAGGATGGATACATGGCTTGGTGACTGTTAAACCACACATTACTGATGCTACTGATTATCAGGAAGCTAGGCCTGCTGGACGGCCCAGAGCCCACACACCAGACTACTATATCATGTATAGTATCATATCTATACAGGACTATAGGCTATCATGTATAGTATCATATCTATACTGGACTATAGGTTATCATATCTATACAGGACTATAGGTTATCATGTATAGTATCATATCTATACAGGACTATAGGTTATCATATCTATACAGGACTATAGGTTATCATGTATAGTATCATATCTATACTGGACTATAGGTTATCATATCTATACAGGACTATAGGCTATCATATATATACAGGACTATAGGTTATCATATCTATACAGGACTATAGGTTATCATATCTATACAGGACTATAGGCTATCATGTATAGTATCATATCTATACTGGACTACTGGTTATCATGTATAGTATCATATCTATACAGGACTATAGGCTATCATGTATAGTATCATATCTATACTGGACTATAGGCTATCATGTATAGTATCATATCTATACTGGACTACTGTTTATCATGTATAGTATCATATCTATACAGGACTATAGGTTATCATATCTATACAGGACTATAGGCTATCATATCTATACAGGACTATAGGCTATCATATCTATACAGGACTATAGGTTATCATGTATAGTATCATATCTATACTGGACTACTGTTTATCATGTATAGTATCATATCTATACAGGACTATAGGTTATCATGTATAGTATCATATCTATACAGGACTATAGGTTATCATATCTATACAGGACTATAGGCTATCATATCTATACAGGACTATAGGCTATCATATCTATACAGGACTATAGGTTATCATGTATAGTATCATATCTATACTGGACTACTGTTTATCATGTATAGTATCATATCTATACAGGACTATAGGTTATCATATCTATACAGGACTATAGGCTATCATATCTATACAGGACTATAGGTTATCATATCTATACAGGACTATAGGCTATCATATCTAAACAGGACTATAGGTTATCATATCTATACAGGACTATAGGTTATCATGTATAGTATCATATCTATACAGGACTATAGGCTATCATATCTATACAGGACTATAGGTTATCATGTATAGTATCATATCTAAACAGGACTATAGGCTATCATATCTATACAGGACTATAGGCTATCATATCTATACAGGACTATAGGCCATCATATCTATACAGGACTATAGGCTATCATGTATAGTATCATATCTAAACAGGACTATAGGCTATCATATCTATACAGGACTATATGCTATCATATCTATACAGGACCATAGGTTATCATGTATAGTATCATATCTATACTGGACTACTGTTTATCATGTATAGTATCATATCTATACAGGAATATAGGTTATCATGTATAGTATCATACCTATACAGGACTATAGGTTATCATATATATACAGGACTATAGGTTATCATGTATAGTATCATATCTATACAGGACTATAGGCTATCATATCTATACAGGAATATAGGTTATCATGTATAGTATCATACCTATACAGGACTATAGGTTATCATATCTATACAGGACTATAGGCCATCATATCTATACAGGACTATAGGCTATCATGTATAGTATCATATCTAAACAGGACTATAGGCTATCATATCTATACAGGACTATATGCTATCATATCTATACAGGACCATAGGTTATCATGTATAGTATCATATCTATACAGGACTATAGGCTATCATATCTATACAGGACTATAGGCTATCATATCTATACAGGACTATAGACTATCATATCTATACAGGACCATAGGTTATCATGTATAGTATCATATCTATACAGGACTATAGGCTATCATATCTATACAGGACTATAGGCTATCATGTATAGTATCATATCGACTATAGGATATAATTTCTGGTCCTATACACACCCTTTCTAGTCCTATATAAACCATTTATAGTCCTATACAAACCATTTCTAGTCCTATACAAACAATTTCTAGTCCTATACAAACCATTTCTAGTCCTATACAAACCATTTCTAGTCCTATACAAACCATTTCTAGTCCTATACAAACCATTTCTAGTCCTATACAAACCATTTCTGGTCCTATATAAACCATTTCTAGTCCTATACAAACCATTTCTAGTCCTATACAAACCATTTCTAGTCCTATACAAACCATTTCTAGTCCTATACAAACCATTTCTAGTCCTATACAAACCATTTCTGGTCCCGTTACACCAAGAGAAAGAGAATCTGGCGATACCAATGTCACCTCAACGTCTCTCACTCTGTTACACCAAGAGAATGAGACAATCTGGTGATGTGGATATGAAGTCTAAGATGTTGATAGTTTCCCTGTAGATTATCGGGTTCAGTTCAGACATTCAATAGTAGCAGGAAAAGGTACTAGATCAGGAAAAGGTGTTTCCATACATACCGCCTCCGGACAGATCTTGAAAAACACGAATCTCTAAGTTGATTCCAATTCTCATCACTTTACACCTCTGGCTGTCTTATTGAAAACACAGCTTTCAGTTTCACACCTCTCATTGTCTGGGGGATGCATGTACAATGAACGACACACACACACACGCACACACACACACACACACACACACACACACACACACAGGGAGCACCTCTACCGGGCGACTTGGGAACCCCTGCTACCTAAGCATTGCCAGATTACCAATCAGATGCGGGACTATCGTATTTCTAGCTGCAGGTAATGGGGTGATGGACTGATCTATAGACGTTTAAATGTGTGATATATGTCAAACTATAGCCAGAATCCATGTGTGTCTGGGTTGAACTAGCTAGCAGAGGAAATAGAAGGTACCAGTGCTGATTATCACACACAGTAGTTAAAAAGAACAGAAGGCTAGTCTGGTTTCAGTGATTCATTGACTCTACTGGCTGGCAGAGCAGCCTGATCACTAGAAAGACCTAGATTTTGGTCCTGGGAACCCGGGGGGGGGGGGGTGATAGACCGCTGCACCACTCGGGAGCCTCTAAGGCACTGCATCTCAGTGCTTGAGGCGTCACTATAGACACCTTGGTTTGAATCCAGGCTGTATCACAACCGGCCGTGATTGGGAGTCCCGTAGGTCGGCGCACAATAGGCCCAGCGTCGTCCGGGTTAGGGTGTGGCCGGGGTTTGGCCGTCATTGTAAATAAGAATTTGGGTTGGGCACCCCGACGCGGATGGGTCCCTCTGCTGGGAGTACACAGGTTGGGCACCCCGACTCTGATGGGTCCCTCTGCTGGGAGTACATGAGTACATAGTATCATATTGACTATAGGCTATCATGTATAGTATCATATCTATACTGGACTAAAAGCTATCATGTGTGTATCATATCTATGCTAGACTATAGGTTATCATGTATGGTATCATGAGAGCCATGGGAACGGATCGGGAATCGGTTCCACTGGCCCGGAGTCAAGCGCTCTGTGGAGGACTACTGCCGTACCTGCCCAGAGTGCCAGATCACAGCCTCGAGGGCACATCATAGTAACCCTTTGCTTCTGGTGGGTCCGTTGGTGAAGACCCCGAGTGGACACCAATACATCCTGGCAACCGTGGAATACGCCACCCGGTATCCGGAGGCGATCCCGTTACGCACAGCGGCAGCAAAAGGTATCACACGGGAGCTCTTCCTAATATTCAGCTGGGTGGGTATTCCGTGGGAAATCCTGACGACCAGGGCACCACATTCATGTCTTGTGTAATGCAATCTTTTACGAATCGAACAGGTAAGGACCAGTGTGTACCATCCACAAACGGACGGGCTAGTCGAATGCTTCATTAAGACCCTAAAGAAGATGCTGAAGAAGGTCATCGAGAGAGATGGGAAGAACTGGGACCAGCTGCAGCCCCACCTGATGTTCTTGGTGCGCGAGGTACCCCAAGCGTGTGTTCTCCCACTTTGAGCTCCTGTATGGAAGTTTCCACGGGGGAAGAATATGGCCGTTTTCTCCTAGGTACCGTGGCGCACGGATCTTGTGGAACATCATCTCCGCACACGTTTGGGAGAAAAAGTGCCTGAACGCCAATACCGGATACCAGAAGCCTGGAGGGCGGCGGTCCAGCGGGAAGTGACAACAATGCCAAAGATGGAAATCCTGGGGGAGTCCCACAGTGTGTGGTCTAGCCCTATACTGCTGGTATCGAAACCGACTTCCAGGGCAACAACTTCCAGGGCCTAAATGAGGTCAGTAAATTCGACGCCTAACCCATGCCCCCGGGTGGACGAACTGATCGACCGCTTGGGGAAGGCAAGATACAACAGAACCCTGGACCTGACGAAGGGGTACTGGCAGGTGCCGCTGGCAGCGACCCTCCCCCCCAGGGGAAGACAGACTTCTTCACCCCTGGGGGCAATACCACTACCGGGTTCTTCCTTTCGGTCTCCACGAGGCCCCAGCGACCTTCCAGCGACTCATGGGCCTCGTCCTGCGCCTGTACTGTGAGTACGCTGCTGTTTATTTGGATGACATAATCTTGCACAGTGACATTTGGGAGTCCCATCTCTGTAGGTGACAGTTGGGAATCCCATCTCTGTAGGTGATAGTTGGGAGTCCCATCTCTGTAGGTGACAGTTGGGAGTCCCATCTCTGTAGGTGACAGTTGGGAGTCCCATCTCTGTAGGTGACAGTTGGGAGTCCCATCTCTGTAGGTGACAGTTGGGAGTCCCATCTCTGTAGGTGACAGTTGGGAGTCCCATCTCTGTAGGTGACAGTTGGGAGTCCCATCTCTGTAGGTGACAGTTGGGAGTCCCATGCAGGGCTGGCCGTGAATCCCCACAAGTGCAAGTTGGGCTATGCCGATGTAGAGTACCTGGGCTATCGATTCGGGTAGGGAAACGTGAGGAAAAAATCTCTGCCATTAGAGAATGTCCGGTCCTTTAGTTGTCTGGATAGATGTGGAGGGTTAAACTCCTTTAGTTGTCTGGATAGATGTGGAGGGTCAACACCTTTAGTTGTCTGGATAGATGTGGAGGGTCAACACCTTTAGTTGTCTGGATAGATGTGGAGGGTTAAACTCCTTTAGTTGTCTGGATAGATGTGGAGGGTTAAACTCCTTTAGTTGTCTGGATAGATGTTGAGGGTCAACTCCTTTAGTTGTCTTGATAGATGTGGAGGGTCAACACCTTTAGTTGTCTGGATAGATGTGGAGGGTCAACACCTTTAGTTGTCTGGATAGATGTGGAGGGTTAAACTCCTTTAGTTGTCTGGATAGATGTGGAGGGTTAAACTCCTTTAGTTGTCTGGATAGATGTTGAGGGTCAACTCCTTTAGTTGTCTTGATAGATGTGGAGGGTCAACACCTTTAGTTGTCTCTAGATGTGGAGGGTTAAACACCTTTAGTTGTCTGGATAGATGTGGAGGGTTAAACTCCTTTAGTTGTCTGGATGGATGTGGGGGGTTAAACACCTTTAGTTGTCTGGATAGATGTGGAGGGTCAACTCCTTTAGTTGTCTCTAGATGTGGGGGGTTAAACTCCTTTAGTTGTCTGGATAGATGTGGAGGGTCAACACCTTTAGTTGTCTGGATGGATGTGGAGGGTTAAACTCCTTTAGTTGTCTCTAGATGTGGGGGGTTAAACTCCTTTAGTTGTCTGGATAGATGTGGAGGGTCAACTCCTTTAGTTGTCTCTAGATGTGGGGGGTTAAACTCCTTTAGTTGTCTGGATAGATGTGGAGGGTCAACACCTTTAGTTGTCTGGATGGATGTGGAGGGTTAAACTCCTTTAGTTTTTGTCACATTTGTCAATTAATAACAAATTCTTATGTACAATGACGGCCTACTCCGGCCAAACCCGGACTGACGCTGGGCCAATTGTACGCTGCCCTTTGGGATTCCCAATCACGGCCGGTTGTGACACAGCCTGGATTTTAGGTTCCTGTTGTTGTTGCTAGTCAACTTTCAGTGGACAACCCCCATGAGTGTCTTTCAGTGGACAACCCCCATGAGTGTCTTTCAGTGGACAACCCCCATGAGTGTCTTTCAGTGGACAACCCCCATGAGTGTTTTTCAGTGGACAACCCCCATGAGTGTCTTTCAGTGGACAACCCCCATGAGTGTCTTTCAGTGGACAACACCGCCCCATGAGTGTCTTTCAGTGGACAACACCGCCCCATGAGTGTCTTTCAGTGGACAACCCCATGAGTGTCTTTCAGTGGACAACACCGCCCCATGAGTGTCTTTCAGTGGACAACCCCATGAGTGTCTTTCAGTGGACAACACTGCCCCATGAGTGTCTTTCAGTGGACAACACCATGAGTGTCTTTCAGTGGACAACACCGCCCCATGAGTGTCTTTCAGTGGACAACCCCATGAGTGTCTTTCAGTGGACAACACCGCCCCATGAGTGTCTTTCAGTGGACAACCCCATGAGTGTCTTTCAGTGGACAACACCGCCCCATGAGTGTCTCTCAGTGGACAACCCCATGAGTGTCTATCAGTGGACAACCCCATGAGTGTCTCTCAGTGGACAACACCACCCATGAGTGTCTTTCAGTGGACAACCCCATGAATGTCTTTCAGTGGACAACCCCATGAGTGTCTCTCAGTGGACAACCCCATGAGTGTCTATCAGTGGACAACCCCATGAGTGTCTTTCAGTGGACAACCCCCATGAGTGTCTTTCAGTGGACAACCCCCATGAGTGTCTTTCAGTGGACAACCCCCATGAGTGTCTTTCAGTGGACAACCCCCATGAGTGTCTTTCAGTGGACAACCCCCATGAGTGTCTTTCAGTGGACAACCCCCATGAGTGTCTTTCAGTGGACAACACCGCCCCATGAGTGTCTTTCAGTGGACAACACCGCCCCATGAGTGTCTTTCAGTGGACAACCCCATGAGTGTCTTTCAGTGGACAACACCGCCCCATGAGTGTCTTTCAGTGGACAACCCCATGAGTGTCTTTCAGTGGACAACACCGCCCCATGAGTGTCTTTCAGTGGACAACACCATGAGTGTCTTTCAGTGGACAACACCGCCCCATGAGTGTCTTTCAGTGGACAACCCCATGAGTGTCTTTCAGTGGACAACACCGCCCCATGAGTGTCTTTCAGTGGACAACCCCATGAGTGTCTTTCAGTGGACAACACCGCCCCATGAGTGTCTCTCAGTGGACAACCCCATGAGTGTCTATCAGTGGACAACCCCATGAGTGTCTCTCAGTGGACAACACCACCCATGAGTGTCTTTCAGTGGACAACCCAATGAATGTCTTTCAGTGGACAACCCCTTGAGTGTCTCTCAGTGGACAACCCCATGAGTGTCTATCAGTGGACAACCCCATGAGTGTCTTTCAGTGGACAACCCCATGAGTGTCTCTCAGTGGACAACCCCATGAGTGTCTTTCAGTGGACAACCCCATGAGTGTCTATCAGTGGACAACCCCATGAGTGTCTCTCAGTGGACAACCCCATGAGTGTCTATCAGTGGACAACCCCATGAGTGTCTTTCAGTGGACAACCCAATGAGTGTCTTTCAGTGGACAACACCATGAGTGTCTATCAGTGGACAACCCCATGAGTGTCTTTCAGTGGACAACCCCATGAGTGTCTTTCTGTGGACAACCCAATGAGTGTCTTTCAGTGGACAACACCATGAGTGTCTATCAGTGGACAACACCATGAGCGTCTTTCAGGGGACAACCTCATGAGTGTCTTTCAGTGGACAACACCATGAGTGTCTTTCAGTGGACAACCCCATGAGTGTCTTTCAGTGGACAACCCCATGAGTGTCTTTCAGTGGACAACACCACCCCATGAGCGTCTTTCAGTGGACAACCCCATGAGTGTCTTTCAGTGGACAACCCCATGAGTGTCTTTCAGCGGACAACACCACCCCATGAGTGTCTGTCAGTGGACAACACTATGAGCGTCTTTCAGTGGACAACCCAATGAGCGTCTTTCAGTGGACAACCCCCATGAGTGTCTTTCAGTGGACAACCCCCATGAGTGTCTCTCAGTGGACAACCCCATGAGTGTCTTTCAGTGGACAACCCCATGAGTGTCTTTCAGGGGACAACCCCATGAGTGTCTTTCAGTGGACAACCCCCATGAGTGTCTTTCAGTGGACAACACCGCCCCATGAGTGTCTTTCAGTGGACAACACCGCCCCATGAGTGTCTTTCAGTGGACAACCCCATGAGTGTCTTTCAGTGGACAACCCCATGAGTGTCTTTCAGTGGACAACACCGCCCCATGAGTGTCTTTCAGTGGACAACACCATGAGTGTCTTTCAGTGGACAACACCGCCCCATGAGTGTCTTTCAGTGGACAACCCCATGAGTGTCTTTCAGTGGACAACACCGCCCCATGAGTGTCTTTCAGTGGACAACCCCATGAGTGTCTTTCAGTGGACAACCCCATGAGTGTCTATCAGTGGACAACCCCATGAGTGTCTCTCAGTGGACAACACCACCCATGAGTGTCTTTCAGTGGACAACCCCATGAATGTCTTTCAGTGGACAACCCCATGAGTGTCTCTCAGTGGACAACCCCATGAGTGTCTATCAGTGGACAACCCCATGAGTGTCTTTCAGTGGACAACCCCCATGAGTGTCTTTCAGTGGACAACCCCCATGAGTGTCTTTCAGTGGACAACCCCCATGAGTGTCTTTCAGTGGACAACCCCCATGAGTGTTTTTCAGTGGACAACCCCCATGAGTGTCTTTCAGTGGACAACCCCCATGAGTGTCTTTCAGTGGACAACACCGCCCCATGAGTGTCTTTCAGTGGACAACACCGCCCCATGAGTGTCTTTCAGTGGACAACCCCATGAGTGTCTTTCAGTGGACAACACCGCCCCATGAGTGTCTTTCAGTGGACAACCCCATGAGTGTCTTTCAGTGGACAACACCGCCCCATGAGTGTCTTTCAGTGGACAACACCATGAGTGTCTTTCAGTGGACAACACCGCCCCATGAGTGTCTTTCAGTGGACAACCCCATGAGTGTCTTTCAGTGGACAACACCGCCCCATGAGTGTCTTTCAGTGGACAACCCCATGAGTGTCTTTCAGTGGACAACACCGCCCCATGAGTGTCTCTCAGTGGACAACCCCATGAGTGTCTATCAGTGGACAACCCCATGAGTGTCTCTCAGTGGACAACACCACCCATGAGTGTCTTTCAGTGGACAACCCCATGAATGTCTTTCAGTGGACAACCCCATGAGTGTCTCTCAGTGGACAACCCCATGAGTGTCTATCAGTGGACAACCCCATGAGTGTCTTTCAGTGGACAACCCCATGAGTGTCTCTCAGTGGACAACCCCATGAGTGTCTTTCAGTGGACAACCCCATGAGTGTCTATCAGTGGACAACCCCATGAGTGTCTCTCAGTGGACAACCCCATGAGTGTCTATCAGTGGACAACCCCATGAGTGTCTTTCAGTGGACAACCCAATGAGTGTCTTTCAGTGGACAACCCAATGAGTGTCTTTCAGTGGACAACACCATGAGCGTCTATCAGTGGACAACACCATGAGCGTCTTTCAGGGGACAACCTCATGAGTGTCTTTCAGTGGACAACACCATGAGTGTCTTTCAGTGGACAACCCCATGAGTGTCTTTCAGTGGACAACCCCATGAGTGTCTTTCAGTGGACAACACCACCCCATGAGCGTCTTTCAGTGGACAACCCCATGAGTGTCTTTCAGTGGACAACCCCATGAGTGTCTTTCAGCGGACAACACCACCCCATGAGTGTCTTTCAGTGGACAACACCATGAGCGTCTTTCAGGGGACAACCTCATGAGTGTCTTTCAGTGGACAACACCATGAGTGTCTTTCAGTGGACAACCCCATGAGTGTCTTTCAGTGGACAACCCCATGAGTGTCTTTCAGTGGACAACACCACCCCATGAGCGTCTTTCAGTGGACAACCCCATGAGTGTCTTTCAGTGGACAACCCCATGAGTGTCTTTCAGCGGACAACACCACCCCATGAGTGTCTGTCAGTGGACAACACCATGAGCGTCTTTCAGTGGACAACCCAATGAGCGTCTTTCAGTGGACAACCCCCATGAGTGTCTCTCAGTGGACAACCCCATGAGTGTCTTTCAGTGGACAACCCCATGAGCGTCTTTCAGGGGACAACCCCATGAGTGTCTTTCAGTGGACAACCCCATGAGTGTCTTTCAGGGGACAACCCCATGAGTGTCTTTCAGTGGACAACCCCCATGAGTGTCTATCAGTGGACAACCCCATGAGTGTATTTCAGTGGACAACCCCATGAGTGTCTTTCAGTGGACAACCCCATGAGTGTCTTTCAGGGGACAACCCCATGAGTGTCTTTCAGTGGACAACCCCATGAGTGTCTCTCAGTGGACAACCCCATGAGCGTCTTTCAGTGGACAACCCCATGAGTGTATTTCAGTGGACAACCCCATGAGTGTCTTTCAGTGGACAACCCCATGAGTGTCTCTCAGTGGACAACCCCATGAGCGTCTTTCAGTGGACAACCCCATGAGTGTATTTCAGGGGACAACCCCATGAGTGTCTTTCAGTGGACAACCCCATGAGTGTCTATCAGTGGACAACCCCATGAGTGTCTTTCAGTGGACAACCCCATGAGTGTCTCTCAGTGGACAACCCCATGAGCGTCTTTCAGTGGACAACCCCATGAGTGTATTTCAGTCTTTGCTAGTTCCCCCTTCTGTTTGAGCGACAGAGACTAGGGGACATTATAGTCATGGCTGTGTGGGACAGAGACTAGGGGACATTAGAGTCATGGCTTTGTGGGACAGACAGAGACTAGGGGACATTAGAGCCATGGCCGTGTGGGACAGAGACTAGGGGACATTAGAGCCATGGCTGTGTAGGACAGAGACTATGGGACATTAGAGTCATGGCTGTGTGGGACAGAGACTAGGGGACATTAGAGCCATGGCTGTGTAGGACAGAGACTATGGGACATTAGAGTCATGGCTGTGTGGGACAGAGACTAGGGGACATTAAAGTAATGGCTGTGTGGGACAGAGACTAGGGGACATTAGAGTCTTGGCTGTGTAGGACAGAGACTAGGGGACATTATAGTCATGGCTGTGTGGGACAGAGACTAGGGGACATTAAAGTAATGGCTGTGTGGGACAGACTAGGGGACATTATAATCATGGCTGTGTGGGACAGACAGAGACTAGGGGACATTAAAGTAATGGCTTTGTAGGACAGAGACTAGGGGACATTATAGTCATGGCTGTGTGGGACAGAGA